>NC_036867.1:21193096-21285495 GCF_002910315.2 Salvelinus sp. IW2-2015
AAAAATTGGTGAAGGTATACATTCTGAAACAAATAACTATATACAAAATACCAAAATGGTATTCTAACACGCCCCACAAAAAAAATGAGAAAAAAAATAGAAAAAAAAATTGATTTTTTTTTAATAAAAAAAATATTTAAATGTTTCTTATAAATTTTTTCCCCAAAAAAATAATAAAAATATACATTTACAAAATAACATGGGTGACTATTTACACTTTCAATATTTGGAAGACCCTCAGTCCTCTATCAAATCAAATGTATTTACATAGCCCTTCCTACATCAGCTAATGTCTCAATGTGCTATACAGAAACCCGGCCAAAACCCCAAACAGCAAGCAATGCAGGTGTAGAAGCACGGTGGCTAGGAAAAACTAGAAAGGCAAAACCTAGGAAGAAACCTAGAGAGGAACCAGGCTATGAGGGGTGGCCAGTCCTCTTCTGGCTGTGCCGGGTAGATATCACAGTGGTTGTAGAGGGTGCAACAGGACAGCACCTCAAGAGTAAAAATGAACAGTTTAGGTAGGGTTCCATAGCTGCAGGCAGAACAGTTGAAACTGGAACAGCAGCAAGGTCGGGTGGACTGGGGACAGCAAGGAGTCATCATGCCAGGGGGTCATGACGCATGGTCCTGGGGCTCAGGTTCTCAGAGAAAGAAGGAGAGAAAGAGAGAGCATACTTAAATTCACACAGGATAAGACAGGAACAGTACTCCAGATATAACATAACCCCACCCACTTTGCCAAAGCTCTACACAATATTCTGCTGTCGATGCCAGATGCTATAGCAGTCTTTTCTGATGTAAAGCAGAGGGTCACCGAGCATGTGGTGCATGTGATGGGCGACTTCATCTTACAAACAACACAGCAACGCCTCCATGCTGTGCCCTTTTGGCCCTTAGGCACATCCATGTTCGCACAAAATATTCTGGGCAGATGAACACTTGTGGCAGGAGCAGAAGGGACAGGGCTTGGTGCAGTGGGGCTGGGCAGCAAGCTCCTTGATGAGCTGCTTCTTGAAGGCTTTCTGTGTGAGGAAGGGCTTTCCACAGCTCTTAGCCATTTCCTTCTGTAGGATGAATGCATTCACCACAGCAATGTTGACGAATGATAGAAGAACGTCTTATACCATTTCATCGTCTTATGGAGAACATTATAATAGCCTATCAGCGCATCTGATAGGTCCACACCTCCCATGCTCTGTTGTAGTCCTTCACTGCAGTTGGAATGGGGACATTTTTGGTGGTCCAATTCCCAGTGCCATCCTTGATACGCCGGGCAACATGATCCCCATTGAAGGACTTGTGTATAGTTGAACACATCACGACTTCCCGGGTATCCATCCACTTTACAAAAAGCAGGCCATCTTCGCGTATCCATCGCATGGCCCCGCTCAGCCCGCTTAGGCATGTCATTCACCTTGGTCTTCGGAAAGCCCACCCGGTTGGTGCGAATGGTGCCACAAGCCCACACTTCCCGCTTCCTCAGGTCTGTGAACAGGGTAGGGCTTGTGTAGAAGTTATCCACAAATAGTTTGTAGCCCTTCCCCAGCAGTTGGAAATCCAATAACTCCATCACAGAGTCATAGCTAAGTCCCTTACCAGTCGCACAAGTGTTCTTTCCCCTCATAGACAAAGAAATTGCATGTGTAGGCACACACAGAATCAGCCAAAACAAACAGCTTGTAACCCCACTTGGTTGGCATGTTACGCATATATTGTTTGAGGCCAATTCTGGCCTTTGAGGCTACCATCCTCTCATCGATGGACAGGTTCTGGGCTGGCTGAAAGTAGGTCTTGCAGGCCTCAACAATGCTGGAGTAGAGAGGTTGATTTTGCACAGTCTTATCAAACGTTGCTGTGCCTTTCTTCTTTTCATTCTCTTCATCAACCTTTGGGTCACTGATGTGTAGCGCCTGTGAAACAACCAGAAACCTTTTGCAGGACATAACAGTCATGGGGAAAGGCAGTTGGTATAGTGATGACGTCTTCCAGTAGTCAGTCAGGCTCTTCAGCTTCACCAGCCCCATGTAGATGACCATTGAAAGGTAGCAGTAAAAGTTCTGACATGGATACAGGCTTCCATGCTACCTTTTTGCCTTCCTGCTTCTTCTTCCCAAACTTATTCGTGTTAGACACGAGTGAACCTACAACAGAATGGGTGAAAAACAACTGGGAAAGCTCAAGTGGGCTGTAAGTTGTGGTCGAGTTCACCTGAGGTCCAGCTCCCTTTTCGGTCCGGAAAGTTGTGGGTGGCTCCACATCATCTTCCAGGACAGTGTGCCAACGCCCTTCTGTCCCTTCTCTAGCAGGTGGCACACTTCCCCTCTTCCGCTTCTTTGTCGGCGGCCTTCACACCGGTAGATGGCCCAGAGACAGCAGGGTCCGCTCTGAAGAACAAGTTGGCGCTGGGGGCTCTGCTGGGGGCTCCCAGTCGGAATCAGTGCCACTGTGAATAAAATTTTTCAGTTAGAATAGTTTACATAATGAGCCCTGTATCAACAGGTATAATAAACATATACATTTTTATTTAGAGAGAGAGAACATGGAACTAAACAATCACTGGTTTCAAATCATATCTGTGGCCATGCTACCATAATATATTGTCAAAGTACAGTACACATGCTGGCTGTATGTGTTATAGTAGAGTACACATGCTAGCTTTGTGTGTTGGCTGTTACATTCTACAGAAATACATTTTATTTATTTATTTAGAGAGAGAGAACATGGAACTAAACAATCACTGGTTTCAAATCATATCTGAGGCCATGCTACCATAATATATTGTCAAAGTACAGTACACATGCTGGCTGTATGTGTTTATAGTAGAGTACACATGCTAGCTTTGTGTGTTGGCTGTTACATTCTACAAAAAAACATGTTTATTTATTTATTTAGAGAGAGAGAACATGGAACTAAACATTCACTGGTTTCAAATCATACTGAGGCCATGCTACCATAATATATTGTCAAAGTACAGTACACATGCTGCTGTATGTGTTATAGTAGAGTACACATGCTAGCTTTGTGTGTTGGCTGTTACATTCTACAGAAATACATTTTATTTATTTATTTAGAGAGAGAGAACATGGAACTAAACAATCACTGGTTTCAAATCATATCTGAGGCCAGCTACCATAATATATTGTCAACGTACAGTACACATGCTGGCTGTATGTGTTATAGTAGAGTACACATGCTAGCTTTGTGTGTTGGCTGTTACATTCTACAGAAATACATTTTTATTTATTTATTTAGAGAGAGAGAACATGGAACTAAACAATCACTGGTTCAAATCATATCTGAGGCCATGCTACCATAATATATTGTCAAAGTACAGTAGACATACAGTAGACATGCTACATGCTATACAAACGTACCCTCACTCACAATGAATAGACCACGTGTACGTTACTTCAGGCGGAAATTGAAAAGGGGGGGAGGGGTATTCTCAAAAGGATAACATGTTATAAGACTGTCATCTGATGAAGTTGTTTCTTGGTTAGTGACTAATTATATCTCTATTTGGTCGGTTTTGTGATAGCTACCTATGCGGTACAAACATGGTGAAAATATGCGGTTGAGTCTTTGGCTATTGTGGTTAGCTAATAGAAATACATATTGTGTTTTCGCTGTAAAACATTTAAAAAATCGGAAATGATGGCTAGATTCACAAGATGTTTATCTAGAAGAGAACTTACAAGAGCACTTACAGCACTTACAGCCTAGAAGAGCATTTACAGTTGACCGGGTCAGCTCTAGCAAGGCAGAAATTTGACGAACTGACTTGTTGGAACCCTATGAATGACAGTGCCATGTTGAAAGTGCGAGATTTTTAAATAAATGTAGTCCTACTTTGTGGTATTTCATCCCTCCCCAAGCGGGCGTTTTGAAAGGCGTACACTAACACAAAATCCATTGGGCAAAACTGAAAGAACTGACCAGACCGCAATTGCTTCAAGTGAATCCTCTCATCAACACAAATTCAACCATGGAGCATTTCTTTATGTTTCAACTGGAACATAGCAAATAGTATTCAAAACAAAGAGTTGGATTTAGCTAGAAGCTCAGCTACAGCCGGTGCCAGCACCAAGAGGGCAGCCGACAAATACGATGGCTAGCTAAGTACTTTTTTAAATGCAAGCCACCTAGCTAGCTAACTTTAGTTTATATTATGTATTGCTGGCTAATATCTATTTTGTTACAGTGGAGGGAAATCAAATAATTGTTCTGTATGCTAACTTGAAGTAATAGAGGACGCAGACAGTATCGCCAAGATAAGGTTGGTTAAAAATGATCTGTGCTACACCAAACGGTACCTATCCTGTAACTACCAGTAATGGATACCAACAACCTTTGGTTAAATCTCATTAGCTGGTGTAACAATCTGTAGCTACAGTTCTCTGCACTTTACTCCACCTGAAACACACTCACACTGAACTGTACTTCACTATCTTTTTTTGTTTATTTTACCATATAACATTCGTGTGGAATACCCAGTTCTCTGTTTGAGTTACTATTAAAATAGTGTACACTCCCCTGTAACCATCATTCTTGTCAGCATCGGGGTAAATCTCTGGTAGGTAGAACGGTAAAAGATAACTAATTTCCATGCTTGTTTGTAATTAGCACAGCCAGGCACAGAACACGACACGGGCAGAACATGACACGGAACAACACCACGTGACAAAAACGTTTTTTTGTTGTAAGTAATAATAACGTTACCGATTCTACCAGTGAAAGGAAAATGTGCTCATTCTAGCTTGTGGTTTGGATGATTTTGATGTTTGTGGCAAAAGCGTAGTGGTGTTAGTATAGTAATGACTATATGCTGTGGCAGAGCCAGGTTGAAATGTCCCTGTAATTAGAAAAATATATTTAACAGAGTTTTTGGAAAATGTATTTGAATAAACTATCAATTGCTCAAAGTTGTTTGAAAGTTTGTCAAAGTTTGAAATCATTGAATTTTGTTTGGCATATATTTCAAAGTGAAAAATCGGAGTCTCAGCGTATTTCTTTTAATATGGTATTGTCAATGAGATAGAGGTGAAAGGACAGAGGTAGCGCAAGTGGTAGAGATAGATGTAGATATAGTGGCTGACAGAGAGATGAATGTGAGCTCACAGCTGGATTTTTTTGGTCTGTAGCTGATTGCATGGCGGTCATCTAGTCTAGGGATGTGCCACAAATGTCACCCTATTCCCTATATAGTGCACTTCCTTTGACCAGAGCCCTGTGAGCTCTACTTTTGACCAAAAGTAGTGCACTATATAGGGAGAGTGTACCATTTGGGACGCATACATAGCCTGGAGGGCAGAACCAGGGCAGTACACATCATTATTTCTATCTGATCTACCTTCCCCAGTGACTAAGTACAAAACACCGCAAGGACAGACCAGCTCAGAGTCACAGGACCCAACGTATACATTTCATGGCAGGAATCTCATGTTTGTATTTCATGTCTCTCAGAGTATAGCTGACTCGTGCTTTGAAACAGTGCACTAAACAAGCATTCAATATGTCTGGAAAAGACAGGTAATATAATGGATAGGTAGAAGATGCAATGGAAGAGAGTAGAGTTTACTCATCTGATATTCACTGATGAGAAGTTACTTGGAGTGATGTAAAAATATAGGTGGGTAATAGCTGATCAACGCTGAATAAAGTAACAGTCCCTATATTTTCAATGCATTTTTCCACGATAGGTATAGGTAAATTCTAATAAAATAAAAATGTGTGAAAGAGCCCCCACTACACCACTTGTTACATGTATATTAAACAGCATCAGAATATGAATCAGATTCACCTTAATTGGGCAAGTGCATCATGTACCGTTTTGCTTCTGGTATTGAAAGAAGAATTGAATAATTTCATTCCAAAATAAATATAAATACATTTTTTGAAATGTTGGTAAATTATGAAAGAGATTGGTATGTTTTCTCACTATCTAATCATGGAATGGGATTGTTCAATGACAAGGCTAGTATTTATTTAAAATCTATCACTTAACGATTTCATTTCAGAGAGAAATAATCTTGTTTTTTTGCAAAATGCTATATCCGCCTCAGTCTCAGAGAAACAAGTAGTACTGCTAGGTTTTACAGTCAAATGTAACAAATATCTACACACATGATACATATGTGACATTAATATTTAATATGTTCAATATTTACTTAAATACAGTAACATGACATCTGTATGTCAAATATTTACATTTGACATTTTATTAATTTAGCAGATGCTCCTATCCAGAGTGACTTACAGTGAGTGCATTCTTCTTAAGATAGCTAGGCGAGACAACATATCACAGTCAAATATACACAATATGAATACACTTTTTAATACACATCTAAAATCTGTGAATTAAAAGTCCGAGAACAGATATATTTTACACACACATGAAGGTACCCATAAGAAATATTTTCTGATGAAAAACGTGAAATGTGTGGATATAGTGGGTTGTTTTTTTAAATACATTTTTTACTAAAGCACTTGAAAATGTACTGTATGTATCTTTAATTCATCAATCAATCACATTTATTTATAAAGCCCTTTTTACATAAGCCGATGTCACAAAGTGCTATACAGAAACCCAGTCTAAAACCCCAAACAGCAAGCAATGCAGATATAGAAGGAAAAACTCCCTAGAAAGGCAGTAACCTGGGAAGAAACCTAGAGAGGAACCAGGCTCGGAGGGGTGGCCAGTCCTCTTCTGGCTGTGCCGGGTTGATATTATAATATATTAATCTACTTATTATACAGTATATCAGGCATAAAGAATACAGTCAGTAGACAATATATCCAAGGTTTGTCAGTTTATATAGAAAATGTTAACCCACCATAGTGTGGTTATCTTTATCACGTAACAATGGGTGATTAACATGATTGATGGGCTCTATCCCTCAAGGATTGTGGTCCCACAAATTACAGTAGGGTGATAGCAAGACTGTCTCTTTCTGTATCTCGTTCTATAACACATATCGCTTATCGCACCATCTGAACTTATAGGAAGGAGCAAAGTGTGTTATGGGATTCATTGAAACCTCAGGCTTTCCCCTACAGTAAGCAGTAAAGAGATTGAACTGTCTTTAAAATAATGGCTCGGAGAGAGTTCATTTGGTTTTCAAGCCAAAATGGGGAGAGGGAGGGAATGGGGACCGGCACGGCCCAGGCCCAAACCTGCCAAAACCCTGTAGTGTAACGTCATGCGCAGTGTAATGACTACCGTGCAAATTGAAATAATGCGCTGAGCCATTTATGAAAGCTATTAAACTGCATGGTTGGATTTGAAATTCACTAAACTTCACTTCAGCTTCTTCAACCCTGCAAGATCTGGAATGTGACCCAAAATGGCACTCTGTTCCCTATAGAGTGCATTACTTTAGAGCAGGGAAGATGTAGAGAAGACAAGAAAAGAGGGTAAGGGAAGTCTGGGGCATTGTCATAATGGCACCCTTTTTCATATATAGTGCACTACTTTGGGTAGTGCCTTATGGGCCCAGATCAATTTGGGCCTCCTTTCCCTGTTCTCTTTTACATGGTTTCTGACAGAAGATGTCTCATGAAGTAGGAAAGTACAGCTGTGTATTTACTCATACTTAATTGAGCTGAGCATGTGTTTTAAAAACCTTGAAAGCAATCTGGTGATGCCATTTCCAATTAATCATCTTCCAGAGAACAGGGGAATATCAAAAAAGGATAAAAATGCTGGTAAATTCATTGTCGCTGGCATAGTACACCATTTTGTGGGAAAACTATAGGGCACAATGATTCACCTGGAAAGCAACTAGGTGAAACTGGTTGAGAGAATGCCAGAGTGTTCAAAGCTGTCATCAAGGCAAATGGAGGCTACTTTGAAGAATCTCAAATATAACATTTTAATTTGTTTTTCACTTTTTTTGGTTACTCAATGATTCCATATGTGTTATTTCATAGTTTTGATGTCTTCACTATTATTCTACAATGTAGAAAATAGGAAAATTCAAGAAAAACCCTTGAATGAGTAGGTGTGTCCAAACTTTTGACTGGTACTGTATATTTGTTCTTTCTTTTGGAACTAGGTCAAGTAAAACTGGACTTGGGAATACAGGATGTTTAGAGTTGAATTAATGTTTTCCAAAAGCTAACCTAGCAGACAGATGAAATGAAAGGAGAAGAAAGAGGGGAAAAACTGGGTCAGAAAACAAGAGAAATCAGACATAAAAATGTAGCTAAAGGTCTATAGGAAGACAGACACCTGAAAAGGAAATTATTTTCTAGCCTATGTCTCAGGTTTCTAAGTGTAGAATAAAGGTTACTAATTGGAAAGAGCACACACAAAATGGATTAAGTTCTACATCCACTACATATTTGGTTGAAAGGTCATGACTTAGTCTTTGAAGGTTGGACAACATGAATAGTAGGGACCTACCCACATTCCCATTCAAAGGGGACATCAGGCGTTTTTTGGCTTCTGTGACTTAATTTTCCCACATCAATGACTTCTTGACTTTACTTCTCAATTACCCAGCTAGCACTCCAACTGGAAAGTAATACATGCCCCACTCCCGTCGGTGGTATAATTTTCCCAGAAGCCATGCAACGGGAAAACCGTTACCACCCTTGATGAGTTGTTTTCATAGGGTGCAGCCCAAATGACACCCTGCAGGCATGCTATTGGCACCCTATTCCCTATGGGCCCTGGTCAAAAGGAGTGCACTAGATAAGGAATAGGGTGCCTTTTGGTAAAAAAATAATCACCATGAGCACCCCTTGTTTGACTGGTGGGAGCCAGCTGGATTAGCTGTCATAGCGCCCCTGGAACATTCCAATTAAAATCAAAGCAATCACCATCTCGGAGAGAGAGAAGTCGTTAGATTGAAAGGCTGTTTGAGCCTAAACGTTATAATAACACAGAGCAAAGGGATTTCAAAAGCCTGTCAGACACTGATTTCATACATAAGAAAAGTTTGATGAATGGAGTCTTTGAGAGCTAGGCAACTTGAGCACCCGCCACAACATTACCGAAAGATTTACTGGGGGATTAGAGAAAAAGACAGAAGCTTTTATTCCTTTAGTACGTCAAAGTATGAATCATTTACGCAGTGGGGATCTCTTCAGTCCCTGACTTTAAGCCGTGGTCGTGTTTTATTTGTATGTTTTCTGTCAGAAGTAATCTGGCATCCGGGATGGTATGTACAGGGTAGATGTGGTTGAGCCCTGGTGAAGGAAGCATGATCCCTGTTTGATGTGACGTCTGTTATAAGTGTTAATTAGCTAACCGTTTCACTACGCTGTCCCAGGAACGCACACACAAACAGACACACACACACACTCTACTTACCATTTCGGTCCCCTGTCCTACAAACTCATGTGAGAGGAGAGGGGCTGTGGAAATGAGACGCTTAGCACACACAACAAACTATCTCTCTCTCTCTCTCTCTCACACACACACATTTGTGCGCACACACACCTACACAAACTATTTTTATTTCTTATTTCACAGCGTCAGGCACACACACCCACACACCAACCCAAACACCTAAACAGTATTAATCCCCAGAGGGGGTCCCTAAAGGGGACTTTAAAAAGCTGATTCCGCTGTGGGAAGGCTTCTTAGGTCAATACTTATTGTGATGCCTATGGTGCTGAAGCTTTCAAGCTTTAAACCCCTCACCTTTCCACCCACACATGAACATACATTCCCTCCCTCCCTTCCTCAATCTTTTCAATCTTCTGTCTCTACATCACCCACTATATATTGCTCGCGAGCGCGCGCGAGAGCGAGAGCGACACACACACACAACACACACACACACACACACACACACACACACACAACACACACACACACACACACACACACACACACACACACACAGCACACACACACACACACACACACACACAACACACACACACACACAACACACACCAACACACAACACACACACACTCTGTCTTTCTCTCTGTCTCCTCTCTCGCTCTTCCTTCCTTTCTCTCCCCTGCCTCTGCCTCCTCTCGTCATATCATCTCTCTCTTTTGTCAACAGATCTGTTTTTGCATTTGTATAGCAGGGTGTTCTTTAGCATAAATCGAACAACTTTAATCACAGTAAGAGATGCGGAGCCCTTTCTCTGGGTAATTAGTGGGAGGACTTTGGCTTATCTGTTTTCATAGGACCTCCATGCCCTATTACTTGGATAATTAAAATCAATACATTTGCATCATTGTTTGTGACTTCTGATTTTAGGTTTTTAGGTCTGATTTATAGGCCTGATAGAGTGCAAGACACTAAATTGAGGTAAGCGGTAAAGCCCAGGGACCTGCTCATTGCCTATTCTCTGGTGCTGTCTTTTGTCAGTATGTTTAACACATTGGTTTTATTTTGTATTTGATACAGGCTATCCTGCTATGATGAGTTTATCAGTCAGTTTAAAGCCAGATTGATGTTTCCAGTGCAAATATTGGTTGGTGTGCTC
The DNA here is from genome assembly GCF_002910315.2 of Salvelinus sp. IW2-2015. Lineage (NCBI taxonomy): Eukaryota > Metazoa > Chordata > Actinopteri > Salmoniformes > Salmonidae > Salvelinus > Salvelinus sp. IW2-2015. The sequence continues at coordinate 21,203,554 of NC_036867.1, forward strand.
ATCCAATCCATGACAATTCCAGTTATTGAATGGGGAAAAAAGCTAATATGTTACTGGTATAATCCACATGATTCTCAACACACACACACAGACACACCTCACCCCCTTCACACAATATGAACACACACTCTAAAAGACTATGTTCTGTGTGGTTCCTAACAGGGAGTGTTAAATATGGTAATGGATGAGTCTATCAGGCAAGCAAGGCTTCATTTTCCAGTCTGTGAACCGTGACATTGAATGGTTTCACTCCCCTGTGTTCTCTCTCTTCATCAAGCCTTCCTGTTCACCACCTTAAACACACACACACACCACACACACACACCACACACACACAACAACACACACACACACACACACACCAACCACACACACACACCACACACAACACACACACACACCACACACACCACACACACACACACACACACACACACCACACACACACACACACACACACACACACACACATCCCCTCTACACTCCATCCCTTCACATTCCACCTCCATCCCTCTATCCTTCCCTCTCCTCCCCTCTTCACCTCTCTATTTCTTACATGACTGCCTGGCTAATTCACATGTTAGATATCTATTCTGACACCCCGATACTCCCTACTCCCTCATTCTGAACCCACTCCCACTAGGCCTATATCACCTACATGTGGCTATTGTATGTCTAACAATGTGCAAATAAATGAGTGTTTGTGTTAAAAGTTAGGTTAAGAAGGTTAAGGGTTAAGGTTCCGGACTCTGTGGGTATGTCTTTTCTTCTTTCACCTTCAATCTCGTGTTAATTAGGTATAGAAACAAGACAGATGACATACCTACTGTAGATTGGAACAGTATGTAGCTATTATTACTGCAGTGACACACTCCATATCACTAGAACAAAATAAAAAGTTTGACCTCTTTGAACATCACAAACAATTTCCTAGATGGAAGGTTTCAGTGTTCTTACAATATTACAACATATCACTGCTTTTATTTGTCAGTCCCTGGGCTGCGTCCCAAATGGCTCCCTACATAGTGTACTATTTTTGACCAGGGCCCAGTGCACTATGTAGGTTAGGGCGCCATTTGGGAAGAAGTCCCTGTGCTGTGGTGCATGAGCAGTATGCCTGCCTGACCTTGTCCCATGCTGTCATGTCCCCCTCTAATTCCCATAAAAGGGGAGATGATTGGAGCAATCAGGTTTAGTTTATTGGTTTCTATTGTTCTCTCCGAGACAGCGAGAGAGATGTGTACCTTCAGTGGCATGGATAACATTGAGCTAATGAATAGATTGTCGGACACAGCTTTCTGAATTCCAAAGAGGAGGGGGGACAAGGTCATGGCCATCTTACCTTCAAACCTTTAAGTCTCCAGGCTCCTGTACATTCTGCCCATGCTAGTTAATCCCACAAAGATATATACTTTAATATAGGATAGATATAGGATTCAGGATTAATTCACTGACACGACAGCTGTAAAATGTGTGTTATAGGATGTTGAAAATAATAAAAATGAGCAAATGTTGCACAATCCAGGTGTGGGAAGCTCTTAGAGACTTACTCAGAAAGACTCACCGCTGTAATCGCTGCCTAAGATGCTTCTACAAAGTATTGACTCAGGAGTGTAAATACTTACGTAAATTTGATATTTCTAAAAACACGTTTTCACTTTGTCATTATGGGGTATTGTGTGTACAGTAGATGGCTGAGAGAGAAAAAATCTACTGAATTCATTTTGAATTCAGGCTGTAACACAACAAAATGTGGAATCAGTCAAGGGGTATGAATACTTTCTGAAGGCACTGTATATATAACTGTATGTATAACAAGTATTTGATACACTGCCGATTTTGCAGGTTTTCCTACTTACAAAGCATGTAGAGGTCTGTAATTTTTATCATAGGTACACTTCAACTGTGAGAGACGGAATCTAAAACAAAAATCCAGAAAATCAAATTGTATGATTTTTAAGTAATTAATTWGCATTTTATTGCATGACATAAGTATTTGATCACCTACCAACCAGTAAGAATTCCGGCTCTCACAGACCTGTTAGTTTTTCTTTAAGAAGCCCTCCTGTTCTCAACTCATTACCTGTATTAACTGCACCTGTTTGAACTCGTTACCTGTATAAAAGACACCTGTCAAAACACATTCAATCAAACAGACTCCAACCTCTCCACAATGGCCAAGACCAGAGAGCTGTGTAAGGACATCAGGGATAAAATTGTAGACCTGCACAAAGCTGGGATGGGCTACAGGACAATAGGCAAGCAGCTTGGTGAGAAGGGAACAACTGTTGGCGCAATTATTAGAAAATGGAAGAAGTTCAAGATGACGGTCAATCACCCTCGGTCTGGGGCTCCATGCAAGATCTCACCTCGTGGGGCATCAATGATCATGAGGAAGGTGAGGTATCAGCCCAGAACTACACGGCAGGACCTGGTCAATGACCTGAAGAGAGCTGGGACCACAGTCTCAAAGAAAACCATTAGTAACGACATCAGAGATGACGATGGGAGCAAAGTCTACCCGTCATGGATAAAAATCCTGCAGGCAGCAAGTTCCCTGCTCAGCCAGCGCAATGTCCAGAGCCGTCTGAAGTTTGCCAATGACCATCTGGATTGATCCAGAGTAGGAATAGGGGAGAAGGTTCATTGGTCTGATAGAACAAAATATAGTTTTGGTCGCTAATCAAACCTCACATCCGCGTGAGGTTTGGAAGGAAGAAGAAGGATGAAGTACGACCACCAAGAAGCACCACGCCAACTCGTGAAGGGCATGGAGGTGAAACATCATTCTTGGGGATGCTTTGTCTGCAAAAGGGGACAGAGACGATCACCGTATGAGGGGCTGGATGGATGGCAGCCAAGAATCGCGAAGAATCTTGGCCAACAACTACGGGACTTTCCTCAGTTAAAGCATTGAAGGATAGTCCGTGTCGGGGCTGTAAGAGGGTCTGTCCGCATGACAACCGACCCGAAACAACACAGGCCGAGGGCAATGATACAGGAATGGCTCCGACCGTAAGAAACATCACTCAAGGTCCCTGATGGGCTAGCCATTCTCCGACCTGACCAATAGAAATCTTTGGAGGGAGCTGAAAGTCCGTATGCCACGACGCCCAAAAGCCTGAAGGATCTGGAGAAGGCTGAGGAGGTGGGGCCAAAACCTGCGCAGTGTGGCAAAACCTGGTCAAGAATATAAGGAACCTATGATCTCTAGTAATCGGCAAACAAAGGTGTTCTGTACCAAAATATTGTTCTGCTTTTCTGATGACGAAATAGCTATCGGTCAAGGCTCAAAGTAATATGCTAACTTAATAGTACTTGAAAAATCATACAATTGATTTTCTGGATTTGTTTTCGATTGCCGTCTCTCACAGTTGAAGGTACTATGATGAAACAATACAGACTTGACTGCTTTGTAAGTAGGAAAACCTGCAAAATCGGCAGTGTATCAAATACTTGTTCTCCCCACTGTATGTGTGGGGTACAGAGATAAGGTAGTCATTCAAAAATCATGTTAAACACTATTATTGCACACAGCGTGAGTCCATGCAACTTATTATGTGAGTTAAGTAAATCTGTACTCCTGAACTTATTTAGGCTTGCCATAACAAAGGGATGTAATACCTAATATCTCAATATTTCAGTTTTTCATTTTTAATTAATTTATAAACATTTCGAAAAACATAACTCCACTTTGACATTGTGGGGTATTATATGTAGGCCATTGACACAAAATCTCAATTTAATACATTTTAAATTCAGGCTGTAAAACAATAAAATGTGGAAAAAGTAAAGGGGTGTGAATAGTTTCTGCAGGCACTGTCTAGACAACTATTGTGTACGTACTTTATTGCAGAAAAACTCTTGGATTGATCACAACCATTGTGCCAAATTTGTTGTACATGAGTTGTTACAGCCTGAGCATGTACTGGGCCTGAGACAGAATGGCTATGTAAAGCCTGTGGTCATTTGGACTGATGCTTGGGTGGACAGTTTCCCTGCCATGTCCTAAACACAGTGTTGTTACGGTCAATAATACTCTCTCTGTAGATATCAGATACCAATCAAAACTGTTGCAAACAAAACCTGAGCCAAAGATCTATGTGGACACAGTCACATAGTGTAACCGCCACAATCGAACACTACAGCTAGATTACAATATCATCAGGCATCTCAACATAACTTCACATCAAACATGTAAATAAGAATATTCAATGTCATACGTTATGTGTCATGAACATTAATTTACCTGTATTTATTGTCCCCCACAATAAAATCGGGAAGGGGATTGGATCTTTTTCCCTAAGTGTGCATTTTAGTCACAAATTATATTAGATTTTAAAAAATGACCCTGCACACACCCATAATAATAGTTTTTTGTGGAGGTGCTGACTAACGCCGAATAAACCATAAACTATCAAAATAAATAAAGTCGCACACTCCATGTGTAATCTCCCAGCAATTTAATGGTTATTTACCAACGTTTCGGCATCACTGTGCCTTCTCCACCCTGAAGAAGGCACAGTGATGCCGAAACGTTGGTAAATACCCATTAAATTGCTGGGAGATTACACATGGAGTGTGCGACTTTATTTATTTTGATAGTCACAAGTGATATCTCAGACATCGCTGACCCGATTTTAACTTATTAAACGCTTAAAACTACTCTTCTGGCACAGAATGACCGATCTGCACGAAACTTATATGTGGCATCTATGGACGAAGGTCTCTCAAAGCAATATTTTCCATACTACTACCTAAAACAAATAACATTCACCAATGATTGACCAATAAACAATCAAGTGGGCGTGGTCTTGCACATAAATGCATATAAATCAATCAAGGATATTAGTATTGCAACACAATTTGGTACACATGTTGCAAACACTGTCAAGACTCAACATCAGCAATAACATTCATATCTACTACACGGTGGTACTATGACAGGCACTTGTTTATATCTTGATCTGTTTGACTCAGAGTGCTGAAATTTGGCACACATGCTCAGGGATATGAGTCTAGATAACCTACACAATATCTCAGACACCACTGGCCCAATTTTGACAAAACCTTGGTGAATGATGCATTGCCATAAAGTTGGGCAAATCAATTACACTGATTGTACCAAACGGGGCACTATAGTAATCAACTGTATGTACAGTGGGGCAAAAAAGTATTTAGTCAGCCACCAATTGTGCAAGTTCTCCCACTTAAAAAGATGAGAGAGGCCTGTAATTTTCATCATATGTACACTTCAACTATGACAGACAAAATGAGAAAAAAAAATCCAGAAAATCACATTGTAGGATTTGTAATTAATTTATTTGCAAATTATGGTGGAAAATAAGTATTTGGTCAATAACAAAAGTTTATCTCAATACTTTGTTATATACACTGTTGGCAATGACAGAGGTCAAATGTTTTCTGTAAGTATATACAGCACCAAAGCATGATGTTTCCACCCCCATGCTTCACAGTAGGTATGGTGTTCTTTGGATGCAACTCAGCATTCTTTGTCCTCCAAACACGACGAGTTGAGTTTTTACCAAAAAGTTCTATTTTGGTTTCATCTGACCATATGACATTCTCCCAATCTTCTTCTGGATCATCCAAATGCTCTCTAGCAAACTTCAGACGGGCCTGGACATGTACTGGCTTAAGCAGGGGGAACGTCTGCACTGCAGATTTGAGTCTCTTGGCGGGCGTAGTGTGTGTCTGATGGTAGGCTTTGTTACTTTGGTCGCCAGCTCTCTGCAGGTACTTCACTAGGTCCCCCCGTGGTGGTCTGGATTTTTGCTTCACACGTTCTTGTGATAATTTGACCACGAGGTGAGATCTTGTGTGGAGCCAGATCGAGGAGATTATCAGTGGTCTTGTATGTCTTCCATTTCCTAATAATTGCCCACAGTTGATTTCTTCAAACCAAGCCTGTTACCTATTGCAGATTCATCTTCCCAGCCTGGTGCAAGGTCTACAATTTTGTTTTCTGGTGTCCTTTGACAGCTCTTTGGTCTTGGCCATAGTGGAGTTTGGAGTGTGACTGTTTGAGGTTGTGGACAGGTGTCTTTTATACTGATAACAAGTTCAACAGGTGCCATTAATACAGGTAACGAGTGGAGGACAGAGGACCTCTTAAAACCTGTTGAGGATAGAGGGCGCTATTACACTTTGGGGGAAATTGTGCCCAATTAAACGGCCTCGTACTCTAATTTCTTGCTCGTACAATATGCATATTATTATTCTATTGGATGAAAAACACTCTCACAGTTCTAAATCTAAAACCGTTTGAATATATCTGTGAGTAAAAACAGAACTATTTTGCAGCATACTTCCTGTCAGAAAGGGGAAAAATCTCAAATCGAGGCTCTGTTAGGCCTCCTATCATTTTGCTTGAGATTTGTGACTATCATGCACTTCATTACGCCTTCACTACAATGTCATAGGCTGTGAGAGGTGAAATGGGGTCTCAATCTCTTCTATGGTCAAAAGAACAGCTTGGAATGACATGACCCAGAATTAGTTTGTTCGGAAGCGCATAAAGGTCACAGTATTGGCTTCTGAAAAGCAATCGTTATAGACGTCTTATTCTCCGGCTTTGATTTATTTGATAAATGTGAAGATTCATCGTAAAGTATGTTTTTTCAATATAGTTTTATTAGATTATTGGAATTTTTTTCGGGACGTTAGACGTGTTTTGTCGGTCTTCTGCGTTTGGTGAGATGGACAGCTTAGCGCCACTTGGCTAGTTTTGCTTGCTAATCGCGAGGGAAGAAGGGCCATTCTAAAACCAGCACAATCGATGTTCTCAGCGACAATGACCCTTGTACCACATTCTGATGGAGAAGATCATCAAAAGTAGGACCCATTTTATGATGCATTCATAATTCTGTCGAACAGTGTGTACTATTAGGTAGCCGCCAGAGTTTTGGGCAGCTCTCTGCTATAGTAAGCTGGATGTCGTAATGAAGTTTATTTTTAGAATTCTAACGAAACGCCGATTGCATTGAGAACTAGTGTATCTATCATTTCTATACAACTGTATTTTTTTGTCATGTTATGTAATAGTTATTGGTCAGAATAGGTGAGTTTTAGAAAAATATCCGCACATTCTGGAAAAGATGCTACGTTGCACAATGTATACCACTGATTTCAGCTCTGAATATGCACATTTCGAACAAACATAAGTGTATGTATAACCTGATGTTATAGGACTGTCATCCGATGAGGCTTATCAAGGTTAGTCAAAATATATTATATTTTGCTGGTTTGTTTACGATGCTAACTTTTGCTGACTGGTAATGGCTTGTGTTTCTGGCTTATGGGTAAGCAATATAATCCATATTGTGTTTTCGCTGTAAACACTTAAAAATCTGAATAGGCTGGATTCACAGATGCTTGTCTTCATTTGCTGTGACACCATGCATTTTAGAAATGTTTTATGATGAGTATTTAGGTATTCAACGTTGGTCTCTTAATACTCTGGCTGCTTCGGTGCTATTTGTGACGGTGCTGATGATGGTAGCTGCAATGTAACTGATTATAAGCTCAATATGCACATTTTTCGAACAAAACATAAGATTTATTGTGTAACATTTATAGACTGTCATCTGATGAAGTTGTTCTTGTTAGTTGGTGGTTCTTGGTTAGTTAGGTTGGTTTTTGATCAGCTACCTGTGCTGTGAAAGAAATGTCTGTGCTTTTGTATTGGTGGTGAGCTAACATAATATACGTGGTGATGCTGTAAAAACTTTAAAAAATCGGACATGTTGACTGGATTCAAAGATGTTTATCTTTCATTTGCTGTATTGGACTTGTTAATGTGTGAAAGTTAAATATTTCTCAAAAATATTTTTTGAATTTCGCGCTCTGCCTTTTCAGTGGAATGTGGGAGGAGTTCCGCTAGCGGAACGCTGGGGCTAGACAGGTTTTAAAGAAGAAGTTACAGGTCTGTGAGAGCCAGAAATCTTGCTTGTTTGTAGGTGACCAAATACTTATTTTCCACCATTATTTGCAAATAAATTCATTAAAAATCCTACAATGTGATTTTCTGGAGAAAAGAAATGCTCATTTTGTCTGTCATAGTTGAAGTGTACATATGATGAAAATTACAGGCCTCTCTCATCTTTTTAAGTGGGAGAACCTGCACAATTGGTGGCTGACTAAATACTTTTTTGCCCCACTGTATGTTAGTCACATGCAATATCTCAGACACCCCTGGCACAATTTTGACGATAATTGGGTGAATGAGTCGTTCCATAGAGATCCATCTACAAAATTAAAGTGAATTGCCAAAGGGGGGTGCTGCATCACTCGTGGGGGACTACATGTTTACTGTTGCCTTTTTTATCATGGTTAGTGATGCCACCCAGCAGTCATATGAGACAGAACTTACTTACCAAGCTGTCACCAAGCTCTCTTTCTCTCGCAAGACTGTTTGGAGATGTTGTGTGGAGGGCTCTGTCCTTTTTCTTTTGCTTATTTCTTTCTTATTTCTATTTTCACGGTAGAGCCTAAAACATTGTTATTGTCCCCCACAGTGAAATTGGAGGGAGGACTATGGATCTCTCTCCGTCCATTCAAAGGTTATTCACACGCAATATCTCAAACATCACTGGCTCGATTTTGACGAAACTTGGGTGACTGAAGTGTTTTGCAATAGAGATCCGGCATTTACAAAATTACACTGATAGGCCCAACGGGTTGCTATAGTAATCAACTGAAATTACAAACCTTGAACAAACATAACATTATCTTCCTTCCCGTTTGAGCTTAAATTGTTGTCACTAATTGGCTCAAGGGGGGACAACATTCGTGGGGGACAGCATGTTTACAGTTGACTTGTTTTTACCAAAGAATTGTACTGCTCTAGGATTATTGTTACTGCTTGGATAACTATGTATTGATTTCTTTTTCATTCTTTCTGTGGTGTGCACTGCACAGAACACCACAAGAATTAGGTCCAAGAGGCTTCTGGACAGCTTCTGCCCCCAAACCATAAGTCTCCTGAACACCAAATCAAATGGCACCCAGACTATTTGTGTTGCCCCCCAACCATCCCCCCTCTTTTACACCACTGCTACTCTCTGTTGTTATCATCTGTGCATGGTCACTTTAATAACTCTACCTTCATGTACATATTACCTATTACTTCAACTAATGTGCCCCTGCACATGAGTCTGTACCGGTTCCCCCCCCTGTATATAGTCTTGCTATTGTTATTTTTCTGCTGCTCTTTAATTACTTGTTACTTGTATTTCTTATTCTAATCCATATTTTTTTAACTGCATTGTTAGTTAATGGCTCGAAAGTAAGCATTTCACTGTTGTGTTTGGCGCATGTGACTAATACAATTTAATTTGATTTGATTTGAATTATCACTGTAAATGATAACTGTGAATTATGTTTTTTTATGTCAGTTAATCTCTTAAGTACGGAAGAGTAATACTGTGCGTCCAAGTGAAGAAAAAAAATGAATAAACAGCCACGGCTGGTGGTATTTAGATAAAGAAATTTGCATGATGGTACTTTATAAAAGTGGAAATATTTCGAGAACCAACTGGCAATTTTTCAAGAATAGTCCAAATAAAATGTTGGGAATAAAGAGCCAATATTTTGAGAATCAAGTGGCATTTTATTTTGAGAATAGGAAGGGAGGAACAAAATGGAGTCGTGGTCAGATTTGCCAAAAGGAGGGCAGAGGAGGGCCTTGTGGGCATCCCGGAAGTTGGAGTAGCAGTGCGAGTGCTACGGTCGATGTGTTGATAGAACTTCAGAAGCCTTTTCCCCCAGCTACAATAAATGCGGCCTCAGGATATGTGGTTTCCAATTTGTATAAATTCCAGTGAAGTTCTTTGAGGGTCGTCGTGGTATCGGCTTGAGGGAATATACACGACTGTGAAAAAAACTGAAGAGAATTCTCTTTGGAGATAGTACGGTCGGCATTTGATTGTGAGGTATTCTAGGTCGGGTGAACAAAAGGACTTGTGTTTCTGTCTTTTATCACAATCACACCATGAGTCGTGAATCATGAAACATACACCCCTGCCCTTCTTCTTCCCAGAGAGATATTTATTCCTGTCTGCGCAATGAACTGAGAACCCAACTGGCTGGACCGACTCAGACAGTATGTCCCGAGAGAGTTGTTTCCGTGAAACAGAGTATGTTACAATCCCTGATGTCTCTCTGGAAAGAAACCCTTGCCCTGAGCTTGTCAACTTTATTATCCAGAGACTGAAAAACATTAGCGAGTAATATACTTGGAAGCGTTGGGTGGTGTGCGCGCCTCCAACGTCAGACTAGAAGACCACTCCGAGTACCTCTCCTCCGCTGGCTGTGATTTGGATCGGCCTCTAGAATCAGTTCAATTTCCTTGGGGGTTGCAAACAAAGGATCCGCTTTGGCAAAGTCTTATTCATGGTCGTAATGCTGGTATTGCTGTTGAGTTACCGTCGCTCTGATATCCAATAGTTCTTCCCGGCTGTATGTAATAACACAAAAACATTTCTTAGCAAAATACTGCTAAGTTTTCTAAGAGCTAGAAGTGGCGCCATTTATAGTATTCGTCTCATCGTATGTTACAGTGGGCAAGTGAAAGTAAATTAATTATAAGGTGGGCAAGTGAAAGTAAATTATAAGCTTATCCAACTGCTGCGGGAGGAATGAAGCAGGTTTTTTACGCAATTGTGTCTTTGGGAGTAGAGGCAACTCATGGTCCACTCCTGTATGTGTAAAGCAGCTAAACTGAGGAGCTGTTTGAATATATTCAAGGATGGATTCTCCCTTTCTTGAAATAATCATTGATCTAAATATACAGTAGTTCTATTAGATAAATGATGATAGGAAATACAGGCTATAAGGAAATGATCACTGATCTGACATGACTTCGTTGGTAGCCTATTGTAATATGTCTATTCACTATCCATCTATCGGTGATGTCTTCAAGGATGGGAGGAATGAAGGATGTATAGGTTATCCCACAAAAGGCATTATAGACTTTTTGCCTCAGCTATACCGTTAATAACTTAGGCTATCACTTGTAGCTAGAGGCTAGTGGCTAGACCTGTAAGCAAATAATAATGGACCGTAAAATTGCTGTCTCAGATGAGGCTTTAGCAAGGACCATGACAGGGGTTTGGGGGCAGCACATGAGCCCGACAGGGATGTTCTATCCTTCTCGACACAATCCGTGACTTACATTTACAAGATAATAAGAATAGGCCCATGAGGTTACTTCATTGGAAGTGTACATAAAACACCATGCCTTTATGCACAAATGTGTAAGTTAACCTTTCCTTTTGGCATATAGAATGCTGGCCTAGCTGTTACTCTCTAAGATAATATGCAAGGTGTTAGCATACGCAGGGGATTTAGGATAACATTGTAGAGAATTCGAAGGGCACCGTGACAGGGACTGATGCACGCAACTCATGACAACGCACCGTGGCCATTAGAATGGTATTTCTTGGGGGTATGTGTGCACATGTGTGCGCGCATGTGTGTGCACGCGTGCAGTGGTGCCTGCTTGAATGAGTGTGATGACCCCCCCACACAGACACACAGACACACACCAGCATACACGCACATCTCACCCATCTCTACCTATGCATGTAACCACACAGACTTGAATGAAATACCTCATCCAAGTCAATGTGGTTCCTCCTTCTGAAAAGACTCAATCTATGGAACAACCTCTTCCAGGTCCTAATAATTATTACAATATGGTGATTATGTTGCTAAAAGAGCAAGGATTTCCTTAATATAGCCAATTCTAAAGTATAGTTTCACCAGCCATCTAACTCAGGCATTTCAACGGTGGCACGCACAACAACAGGGAGCCAGAGAGACATGCAATTCATAACCGAATTCTATACTTTAATCTTGAAATATAACGGTGACTTTATTTTCAAGATGTCAACTTTATTCTCAAAATGTTGACATTATTCTCAAAATAAATGTTTTTGTGTAATCTCGAAATATTGCCACTTTATTCTCGAAATATTTTCACTTTATTCTGGAAATAATGCCACTTTTTTAAGCACTATCCAGGCAAAAATATATATACAGTACCAGTCAAAAGTTTGAACACACCTACTCATTTAACGGTTTTTCTTTATTTTTTACTATTTTCTACATGGTAGAATAATAGTGAAGACATCGAAACTATGAAATAACACATATGTAATCATGTAGTAACCAGAAAAGTGTTAAACAAATCAAAATATATTTCATATTTGAGATTCTTCAAAGTAGCCACCCTTCGCCTTGATGACAGCTTTGCACACTCTTGGCATTCTCTCAACCAGCTTCACCTGGAATGACTCCCCAACAGTCTTGAAGGAGTTCCCAGATATGCTGAGCACTTGTGGGCTGCTTTTCTTTCACTCTGCGGTCCAACTCATCCCAAACATTTGTGTTGAGTTCAGGTGATTTTAGAAGCCAGGTCATCTGATACAGCACTCCATCACTCTCCTTCTTGTTCAAATAGCCCTTACACATTATTTAAATCATTACTGGACAGCTGTTATGTATACAGATATAGTATATGCATTTAAATTCATGCTTGAGTTAGAACATTAAAAACGGACATTGCCATAATTTGAACATTAACAATCCACTTCTTAAAATGTATCTCTTTTAAAATAAATCATAACACTTCATATCTATCCATCTGCTCACAATGACATGTTGACATGTTAACATTAGTCTATTCACATACGTCTGACATGGAGGCATCTTCTCATGAAGAAATAATAAATAAACAAAGAGAAATATTAATGAGAGATGAATGAGAGATGTAAGTACAGGATCTCAACTAAATAATGGAGAAATGTTTCTGCATTCTCTTCAGATGGAGAAGATATGTTATCAGACTTTTTTCTTTTTCTTGTTGAAATGTAGCCTACGATCCACACTGAGTCATTGCATCATTTGAGTCATTTGAAGCCGGAAAGGAAAGATTATGGAATACAATGGAAGAAAAAAAGCATCTGATTCATCTCCAGCCTAGGGAGGCATCCCAAATGGCAGCCTATCCATAGGGCCCTGGTCAAAAATTGGGCACTATATAGGGAATAGTGTGCCATTTGGAATGCAGAATATACTTAATTATTCTGGGTCGACTTGACCCTGGTAACCGATGTCAACTTTGATTTACCATGTACTTAAACTCATTAAATAACTTTGTATACCTTTTAACCTTATGGGATACAAATGTACACTACCGTTCAAAAGTTTGGGGTCACTTAAAAATGTCCTTGTTGCTGAAATATTTTTTTTTTTTGTCCATTAAAATAACATCAAATTGATCAGAAACACAGTGTAGACATTGTTAATGTTGTAAATGACTATAGCGGGAAACGGCAGATGTTTTATGGAATATCTACAAAGGCGTACAGAGGCCCATTATCATCAACCATCACTACTGTGTTCCAATGGCACGTTGTATTAGCTAATCCAAGTTTATCATTTTAAAAGGCTAATTGATCATTCGAAAACCTTTTTGCAATTATGTTACCACAGCTGAAAACTTTTGTCCTGATTAAAGATAATAAAAATGGCCTTTGTAGACTAGTTGAGTATCTATCTAAAGACGCCTCACAAGTCCTCAACCGGCAGCTTCATTAAATAGTCCTGCAAAACACCAGTCTCAATGTCAACAGTGAAGCGGCGACTCCGGGATGCTGCAAAGAATAAGCTATATCTTAGACTGGCCAATAAAAAGAAAAAAAGATTAAGATGGGCAAAAGAACACAGACACTGGACAGAGGAACTCCTGGAGTCGCCTCGTCACTGTTGAAGTTGAGACTGGTGCTTTGCAGGTACTATTTAATGAATGACTTGTATGACTTGTATTTAATTAATGACTTGTAAGGCATCTCAAATCAAATCAACGTTTATTTGTCACGTGCGCCGAATACAGTGAAATGCTTACTTACAGGCTCTAACAAACAGTGCAAAAAAGGTATTAGGTGAACAATAGGTAGGTAAAGAAATAAAACAACAGTAAAAAGACAGGCCATATACAGTAGTTAGGCTATAAAAGTAGCGAGGCTACATACAGACACTGGTTAGTCAAGCTGATTGAGGTATTATGTACATGTAGATATGGTTAAAGTGACTATGCATATATGATGAACAGAGAGTAGCAGTAGCATAAAAGAGAGGTTGGCGGGTGGTGGGTGGGACACAATGCAGTTAGCCCGGTTAGCCAATGTGCGGGAGCACTGGTTGGTCGGCCCAATTGAGGTAGTATGTACATGAATGTATAGTTAAAGTGACTATGCATATATGATAGACAGAGTAGCAGCAGCGCAAAAAGAGTAGTTGGGGGGCACACAATGTAAATAGTCCAGGTAGCCATTTGTTTACCTGTTCAGGAGTCTTATGGCTTGGGGGTAAAAACTGTTGAGAAGCCTTTTTGTCCTAGACTTGGCACTCCGGTACCGCTTGCCATGCAGTAGTAGAGAGAACAGTCTATGACTGGGGTGGCTGGGGTCTTTGACAATTTTTAGGGCCTTCCTCTGACATCGCCAGGTGTATAGGTCCTGGATGGCAGGCAGCTTAGCCCCAGTGATGTACTGGGCCGTACGCACTACCCTCTGTAGTGCCTTGCGGTCAGAGGCCGAGCAATTGCCGTACCAGGCAGTGATGCGACCAGTCAGGATGCTCTCAATGTTGCAGCTGTAGAACCTTTTGAAGATCTCAGGACCCATGCCAAATCTTTTTAGTTTCCTGAGGGGGAATAGGCTTTGTCGTGCCCTCTTCACGACGGTCTTGGTGTGTTTGGACCATTCTAGTTTGTTGTTGATGTGGACACCAAGGAACTTTAAGCTCTCAACCTGCTCCACTACAGCCCCGTCGATAAGAATGGGGGCGTGCTTGGTCCTCCTTTTCATGTAGTCCACAATCATCTCCTTAGTATTGGTTACGTTGAGGGATAGGTTGTTATTCTGGCATCACCCGGCCAGGTCTCTGACCTCCTCCCTATAGGCTGTCTTGTCATTGTCGGTGATCAGGCCTACCACTGTTGTGTCATCTGCAAATTTAATGCTGGTGTTGGAGTCGTGCCTGGCCATGCAGTCGTGGGTAAACAGGGAGTACAGGAGGGGACTGAGCACGCACCTCTGGGGAGCTCCAGTGTTGAGGATCATCGTGGCAGATGTGTTGCTACCTACCCTCACCACCTGGGGGCGGCCCATCAGGAAGTCCAGGATTTAGTTGCAGAGGGAGGTGTTTAGTCCCAGGATCCTTAACTTAGTGATGAGCTTTGAGGGTACTATGGTGTTGAACGCTGAGCTGTAGTCAATGAATAGCATTCTCACATAAGTGTTCCTTTTGGCCATGTGGGAAAGGGCAGTGTGGAGTGTAATAGAGATTGTATCATCTGTGGATCTGTTTGGGCCGTATGCAAATTGGAGTGGGTCTAGGGTTTCTGGGATAATGGTGTTGATGTGAGCCATTACCAACCTTTCAAAGCACTTCATGGCATCTTTTTCTCAAACTAAACACTCTAAATGCATTGTATGAGATCTTCAGATTCTTGGCAATTTCTCACATGGAATAGCCTTCATTTCTCAGAATAAGAATAGACTGACGGGTTTCAGAAGGAAGTTCTTTGTTTCTGGCCATTTTGAGCCTGTAATCGAACCCACAAATGATGATGCTCCAGATACTCAACTAGTCTAAAGAAGGCCAGTTGTATTGCTTCTTTAATTAGCACAACATTTTTCAGCTGTGGTAACATAATTGCAAAAGGGTTTTCGAATGAACAATTATCCTTTTAAAATGAAAAACTTGGATTAGCTAACAGAACATGCCATTGGAACACAGGAGTGATGGTTGCTGATAATGGGCCTCTGTACGCCTTTGTAGATATTCCATAAAAAATCAGCCGTTTCCCATTACAATAGTCATTTACAACATTAACAATGTCTATACTGTGATTCTGATCAATTTGATGTTATTTTAATTGACAAAAAAATTCTTTCAAAAACAAGGACATTTCTAAGTGACCCCAAACTTTTGAACGGTAGTGTATATTCTCGAACAATTCACTCACAATAGGATGCATTCATTTGCTTTCTTACGACCAATTTTGTCATGTCTTTTTCACTTATGCAACAAGAGTATTTTTTACTTTGAATTCTATTTATCTATGAACTTTAAGGTATGGCCTGAGCAGCACAGATGATTCCACATACATTTTTCCTGCTTCTGTGCGGTTGCTGTATGTTCCAAAAAAATTGCCCTGAGGAGAAAAGGGAATGAAAAATTGCCTTAAACCACCTCAGATGGTGCAACCAGATAAACCAAAGTGTCAGAGGGAGGGAAAGAGAGAGTTGTATAAGAACTGCAGTGTAAAACAAGAAAGAGATCGATATAGTAGATGTGAGAAAATTAAAAGAAGAATGGAGAGTGAAAGAAAGGTAAAGGTATTACATCAGCTAATAGGAAAATATGCAAAGTGAGAATATCAATCTTTATATTTCAATCTATGAACTTCATGGTCAAAATCTTTTGGCCTGGAAGGTAATATTCATAACTTATTACATGACCCACCTTGACCACCATCACCCACAGCTTGGGAAGCATTGATTTAAAGAGAGTGAGAGAGAGAGAGATGTGAGTGACTGGAAAATGAATAGTTGGTGAAGAAACCTTGATGAATGTATCAAAAATGTCATAGTCATCTTGCCACCCACCTGGACTACTGTCACCCTGAGTGTTGATAATGGCTGTTACAGAGAGCAAGGAGAGTGACTGACTACAAAAGGAAGAGTTGGTAAAGTAACCTTGGTGTACATGTCAATAGGGGAAAAAATATATATATTCAGCCCTGGACCATAACTGTCACAGTCATCCCATCGCCTAACCAGACCAGAGATTCACGGGTTGGGAAACCTTGTTATGAGACCGACCATTGAGAGTGACTGGAAAAAGGAAGGGGTGGTGGAATAACCTTGGTGTACCTGTCAATATAGTGAAAATGCATTCTTCATCATGCATCATCCAATAATAAACCCTCCTGTCCTTGAGCAGAGTCCCCTGACTGACCTGTCACCAGCAGCCAGCCAAGTGGAAATGGAAACGGTTATGACAATATTAGAATGTAAAGAATACAGTTTGCCAGAGGTGCCAGGTAACCCTGTGACCTGAATCAACTCAGGCAGAAATCCATTACCTGGATTATCTTACTGTGCGTGTGTGTGTGCGTGCGTACTGTGTGTACAGTATGTGTTTGTGTCAGAGAGAGAATGTGTGTGTGTGCATGCGAGAACGTGTGTTGTGTGTGTTTGTGAATGAGAGACTGTTAAAGGAATTTTGATTCCTGTTTATCAACCAATTCAATTAAAACATTCTGCCCATAAATAAGAATTTGTAAGATAATTATCAGCCAAATGGACAGAAAACCAGTCTTAAAATCAATCAATCAATAGCGTTTATTCTCAAGAGTTCTGATCATAATACATTTTACATCAGGTTATATAATAAGAATGATGTCATAGGTTTTAATGTCCAACCTCCTCTCGGATACAATGGCAATACAGTTCGAGTTCTCATTACTGTCTGCCACCTGTTCAACTATCTACAATCAACTCAAGGTCTTTCCCCTCCCTGGGTAGAGACAGAATGTCCTGTAAGGAACACAGCATTCCAGCCTGTCTGAAGATAACTCCATTCTTTCTAATAAGGAACATATTACACTCAGAATTATGATTATAATAAGTTTCATTCATACAGTAACGTCTAAGTCAAATGTATACATATTTTAGTCATTAAACACAAAAATCCCGTAACAGAGACAGAGTGTGAGTGAGTGAAAGAGTCCGACTATTGATTAAGCCCTGTTCTTTCTTAGGCAAAAATCACTGAAGTTGGAGACTTATATCTCCCTTATTAACTTCAAGCATCAGCTGTCAGAGCAGCTTACCGATCACTGCACCTGTACACAGCCTATCTGTAAATAGCCCACCCAACTACATCATCCCCATATTGTTCTTTATTTTTGCTATTTTGCACCCCAGTATCTCTACTTGCACATCATCTGCACATCTATCACTCCAGTGTTAATGCTAAAATGTAATTATTTCACCATTATGACCTATTCATTGCCTTACCTCCCTAATCTTACTACATTTGCACACACTGTATATAGATTTTTCTATTGTGTTATTGGCTGTACATTTGTTTATCCCATGTGTAACTGTGTTGTTTTTGTCGCACTGCTTTGCTTTATCTTGGCCAGGTCGCAGTTGTAATTGAGAACTTGTTCTCAACTGGCCTACCTGGTTAAATAAAGGTGAAATTAAAAAATTAAAAAGGCAGGTGAGGTTTAGCAGACAATGCTCATGACAAAATGATTGTCTGAGGGAAATGAAAGTGAAGGTTTCTAAAATAGACAGAGCACCCACTACAAACACCATTKATCACATAATAGTTCTCCCCTAATTGATATTATATATTTGTATTTCATTGCAAAATGTGTCTTGTCATCAAACTAATAATCTGCGATACAATCACCTGCTCAATATGTAACTAAATAGTGTTTTGCTATTTCCTATTCTACAGATGATTGCTGGGTGATAGCCCTTAGGGAATGAGGGAATACATTGTTTCTCACACAGATCTGCTCCAATGGAACTAAAAGGTATTTAGTACACACACAGACACAGACACACACACAACACACACACAACCCAACACACACACACACATATATGACACACACACACACACACACACACACACACACACACACACACACACACACACACACACACACACACACACACACACACACACACAGAGCCTTAGGGTGTCTGGGCCATTATGTGGACCAGACCGGTGGTGGTGACCAGTGGCGGATTTAGGCATAGGCGACATGGGCAGCCGCCCGATGGGCGGCAGGGGGCACCCTCGCAAATATATATATTCCGAATGGTGACATTTACTCGATCGGTTTTCTATCGCTCATTTGCACATCACGTCAATGATATCATGTCACCGTGTGGGACTCTGGGTCAATTAACCTTGTCGGAGTGGGCGCCGTGATTCTAGTTTGTGAGCTAGGCAGGCTACTGCCTGGGAAGATCTCCCACTCAGAAGTATGAGATGGGGAGGGGGTGGCGTTAGGTTGACCTCAGGTCTCCCCACTAGAAGCCAGAGTTAGGGGGAGTTGGGGAATCTATCAAATAGCGCACCTCTAACTTTGTACAGTACTAATGCAATTAGTAATGCAATTAGTTGTGCAATTTAGTTTGTGATTCTTGTTTGAAGTGCAATAGTGTAATAATCAGGTTTTGTGTATTTGTGTGATGTAGGATTTGTGCAATTTGGTTTTATGTGTGTGTTTGTTAGCAATAGGGTAATAGTGTAATAATTAGATTCTCTTTTTTATTCGTATTTATATACTACAATTTGTTTCTATTTGTCTTTGTTACTTCTTTTTGATATTTGTGGGTCTTCTTTTTGTATATATATTTATATAGTTTTAAATGTTCTGATTATTTATTTCTGTTGTTCCAAATGTCTGAATAAAATTACAGTAAGTGCAGAATGGTTCTATTTTGGGGGGGGGTGAAGTGGGGGTTCGTCCAGGGACCCATACAAGCTAGAACCGCCACTGGTGGTGACCAAAGGATTGAGGGCTCTATAGGAGGTGGTTCCATTACTGCACCTTCAGTGAACAGACAAACACATCCTGTCTGTCAGTCAATCCCATCAGTCACTACAGGACCGGACATGTCTTATTCTATGCAGGTCACACACACCACTCTTCCACACCAGAGGAGGAAATAGAAACGCCAAAAAGCCACCTCACCCCCACAGACACAATTCCTTTGTCCCTAATGGCACCCTAATCCCTATTTAGTGTGCTAATTTTGACCAGGGCCCATGTGGACAGTGCCTTCAGTTTTCCCACCCTTTGACTTTTTACACATTTTATTGTGTTACAAATTGGGATTAAAATGGATTTCTAATTTTTCATTGTCAACGATCAACGAAAATACTCTGTAATGTCAAAGTGGAAGAAAAATTCTAACATTTGTAAAAAAATATATATATAATGAAACACTAATATACACTGCTCAAAAAAATAAAGGGAACACTAAAATAACAAATCCTAGATCTGAATGAATGAAATATTTTTATTAAATACCTTTTTCTTTACATAGTTGAATGTGCTGACAACAAAATCACACAAAAATTATCAATGGAAATCAAATTCATCAACCCATAGAGGTCTGGATTTGGAGTCACACTCAAAATTAAAGTGGAAAACCACACTACAGGCTGATCCAACTTTGATGTAATGTCCTTAAAACAAGTCAAAATGAAGCTCAGTAGTGTGTGTGGCCTCCACGTGCCTGTATGACCTCCCGACAACGCCTGGGCATGCTCCTGATGAGGTGGCGGATGGTCTCCTGAGGGATCTCCTCCCAGACCTGGACTAAAGCATCCGCCAACTCCTGGACAGTCTGTGGTGCAACGTGGCGTTGCTGGATGGATGATGGATGATGATGGATGATGTTCCAGATGTGCTCAATTGGATTCAGGTCTGGGGAACGGGCGGGCCAGTCCATAGCATCAATGCCTTCCTCTTGCAGGAACTGCTGAACACAACTCCAGCCACATGAGGTCTAGCATTGTCTTGCATTAGGAGAACCCAGGGCCAACCGCACCAGCATATGGTCTCACAAGGGGTCTGAGGAGCTCATCTCGGTACCTAATGGCAGTCAGGCTACCTCTGGCGAGCACATGGAGGGCTGTGCGGCCCCCAAAGAAAAGCCACCCCACACCATGACTGACCCACCGCCAAACCGGTCATGCTGGAGGATGTTGCAGGCAGCAGAAGGTTCTCTACGGCGTCTCCAGACTCTGTCACGTCTGTCACGTGCTCAGTGTGAACCTGCTTTCATCTGTGAAGAGCACAGGGCGCCAGTGGCGAATTTGCCAATCTTGGTGTTCTCTGGCAAATGCCAAACGTCCTGCACGGTGTTGGGCTGTAAGCACAACCCCCACCTGTGGACGTCGGGCCCTCATACCACCTCATTGAGTCTGTTTCTGACCGTTTGAGCAGACACATGTACATTTGTGGCCTGCTGGAGGTCATTTTGCAGGGCTCTGGCAGTGCTCCTCCTGCTCAAAGGCGGAGGTAGCGGTCCTGCTGCTGGGTTGTTGCCCTCCTACGGCCTCCTCACGTCTCCTGATGTACTGGCCTGTCTCCTGGTAGCGCCTCCATGCTCTGGACACTACGCTGACAGACACAGCAAACCTTCTTGCCACAGCTCGCATTGATGTGCCATCCTGGATGAGCTGCACTACCTGAGCCACTTGTGTGGGTTGTAGACTCCGTCTCATGCTACCACTAGAGTGAAAGCACCGCCAGCATTCAAAAGTGACCAAAACATCAGCCAGGAAGCATAGGACCTGAGAAGTGGTCTGTGGTCACCACCTGCAGAACCACTCCTTTATTGGGGGTGTCTTGCTAATTGCCTATAATTTCCACCTGTTGTCTATTCCATTTGCACAACAGCATGTGAAATGTATTTTCAATCAGTGTTGCTTCCTAAGTGGACAGTTTGATTTCACAGAAGTGTGATTGACTTGGAGTTACATTGTGTTGTTTAAGTGTCCTTTATTTTTTGAGCAGTGTATATTGATTGCATAAATATTCAACCCCCTGAGTCAATACATGTTAGAATCACGTTCGGCAGCAGTTACAGCTGGGAGTCTTCCTGGGTAAGTCTCTAAGAGCTTTCAACACCTGGATTTGCAACATTTGACCATTATTCTTTAAAAAAAAAAAATTCAAGCTCTGCCAAATTATTTAAGACAAAACTGTAACTCGGCCACTCAAGAACATTCACCGTTTTCATGGTAAGCAACTCTAGAGTAGATTTGCCTCATGTTTTAGGTTATTATCCAATTGATAATTGAATTTGGCCTGTGCTTGGCTTCATTCCGTTTCTTTTTTATCCAGTTCGTATCGATACAAGCTAACCTAACATATCCATTAACAGTCAAATGTTTAGACACACCTACACATTTTCTACATTTATAGCCGTAGTGAACACCATGAAATAACAAAGATGGAATCATGTAGTAACCAAAAAAGTGTTAAACAAACAAATATATTTTATATTTGAATTCTTCAAAGTAGCCACCCTTTGCCTTGATGACAGCTTTCACACGCTTTGCATTCTTTCAACCAGCTTCATGAGTTAGTCACCTGGAATGCGTTTCAATTAACTTCTTGGAACTATAGGGGGTGCTGTTTCCGCATTAGCATATTTGTGTCTCAAATTAAACTGCCTCGTGCAAATTCTTGATCGTACAATATGCATATTATTATTATTGGATAGAAAACACCTCTAGTTTCTATAGAAGTTGGAATTTTGTCTCTGAGTGGTACAGAACAATTTCTACAGCCTTTTCATGACAGGGTTCAGATTCAGAAATTTTTACCTCTTGATCTGGGTCTGTTTTTAAGGCGACAGTGAATGCTATGAAGAAACCGACACTGCCTACGTCTTCCTCTGGGTCTGGTCTGTACGTCATCACGTTTTCAATGGAATCGATGGGACATTCACAGCCATTATAAAAGACCAAAATGTATAGAGACCGTCCTTTCTCGTCGTGCGCCTGAAGCGTGAAGCCATCGGACTTGCCTCGTTCCAAATCGTTGTCTAAACAGCAATATTCTCCGGTCATGTTTCAGTCGTTAGATTGTTAAAAACATCATAATGTAGTTAATTGAACCGTTTATAGCAATTTATATCCGTTTAGTGCGATTTTGAGGAATTTATTGTTGTGCACTCTGAAAGTTTGGACACGTTTTGGGTGTCGGTCGGTGGTGTGGACATTTCGAAGGACAGAGGAACATCTATCGACCAAAAGACGTTTATAACATAGAAAGGATACATTGCCCAAGAATCTGATGGAAGAACAGCTCAAAGTAAGCAATATTTAATATGATAAATCGTGTTTCTGTCGAAATATTTTAAACGCATATTTCGCCATTTGTTTGGTATAGCTTCACTTGGCCAACCCTGGATTGAAAAGTAAGGATAATTTTAAAAATGTTAATCGCGGTTGCATTAAGAACTAATTTGTCTTTCGATTGCTGTCAACCCTGTATTTTTTTAGTCAAGTATATGATTAGCTTTCAATTAAACTAGATCACTCTGATAGATGACGTCAGACATATTGAGGCTTGATTTCCTAGTATTTTTATTGTGTAACCACGGTTTTGTATGGCTAAATATGCACCTTTTCGAACAAACTGTATATGTATATTGTAACATGATTTACAGGAGTGTCATCCGGAAGAATTCTGAGAAGGTTAGTGAAAAAATTAATATATTTTGGCGGTGATTACGTTATAGCGCTCTTTGGCTGGAATCGATGCTCTTGTAACGTTTGCACATGTGGTATGCTAACTTATCGATTTAGTGTTTTCGCTGAAAAACGCTTAGAAAATCTGAAATATGGTCTTCTGAAATCACAAGAACTGGTCTTTCCATTGCTATGCTTTGTCTATTTTTATGAAAATGTTTTATGATGAGTAAAATGGTCATACACGTTGCTCTATCTAGTAATTCTAGTCGATTTGCGATGGTCGGTGCAATTGAACTGTGATTTCTACCTGAAATATGCACTTTTTTCTAACAAAAACACTATCCTATACCATGAATATGTTATCAGACTGTCATCTGAAGAGGTTTTTTCTTGGTTAGTGGATATCAATATCTTAGTTGAGCCGAATTGGTGATAGCACCTGAAGGAGTAAGAAACTGATGGAGTTAGAATAGTGGTGTATTTTGCTAACGTGTTTAGCTAATAGATTTACATATTTGTCTTCCCTGTAAAACATTTTAAAAATCTGAAATGGTGGCTTTATTCACAAGATCTGTATCTTTCATCTGGTGTCTTGGACTTGTGATTTAATGATATTTAGATGCTACTATCTACTTGTGAAGCTATGCTAGCTATGCTAATCAGTGTGTGGGGGGGTGGGGGGTGATCCCGGACCCGGGGTAGAGGCTCGTTAGAGGTTAATTAATTGCTAAAAGTTAATGTGTGCATTATTAATGCATTTGAGCCAATCAGTTGTGTTTTTGACAAGGTAGAGGTGGTATACAGAAGATAGCCCTATTTAGTAAAATACCAAGTCCAGCCTCAGAAATTGCAGCCCAAATAAATTCTTCAAAGAGTTAAAGTAACAGACATATCTCAACATCAACTGTTCAGAAGAGACTGCGTGAATCAAGCATTCATGGTCGAACTGCTGCAGAGACACCAATAGTAAAGGACACCAATAACAAGAAGAGACTTGCTTTGTCATGGTCCCACCTGTCACCAGAGAGTGGCAAAGACCGTCCAAGAGACATTAATGACACTCAGGTGTGTCAAATTTACTCATTATTATTTCTCTGTTAATTTTGTCAAAATCTATTTTCACTTTGTAAAAAATCGTGCCCAAATTAAACTGCCTCGTACTCAATTCTTGCTCGTACAATATGCATATTATTATTACTATTGGATAGAAAACACTCTCTAGTTTCTAAAACCGTTTGAATTATATCTGTGAGTAAAACAGAACTCATTTTGCAGCAAACTTCCAGTCAGGAAGTGAAAAATCTGAAATCGAGGCTATGTTCCAGGGCCTTCCTATTAATTTGCCTGAAATCTATGGATCTACATGCACTGCATACGCCTTCCACTAGATGTCAACAGGCAGTGAGAGGTGGAATGGGGTGTCTAGCTTGATCTGAGGCCGAACAAGAGCTTTTGGAATGACGTGTCTGGAATTTTCATTGTCTTGGAAGGCGCGAGAAGGAACCCCAGATTGCGTTCTGAAAAGCTTTCGGTATACACGTTAGATATCTCTGATTTTATTTGATAGATGTGATAAAAACATCATAAAGTAGTTATTTTAAACCGAGTTATATCAGTTTATTCAACGTTTATTGCGATTTTCGGAATTTTCTTTTCTTTGCGTTATGTGAAGTTGGGCAGGTTTGCGCCACATGGTTAGTTTTGGTTGCTAATTCGACAGGAGAAGAGGACATTCTACAACCAAACAACGATTATTCTGGACAAAGGACTCCTTGTACAACATTCTGATGGAAGCTCATCAAAAGTAGGAACCATTTATGATGTTATTTCGTGTTTCTGTTGAAAATGTTTAGTCATATTTTCCGCCCTTATTTTGGGCGCTGTCTCGCTATAACGTAAGCTGTATGTCGTACTAAAGTTATTAAAAAAAATCTAACACAGCGGTTGCATTAAGAACTAGTGTATCTTTCATTTGCTCTCCAACATGTCTTTTTTAGTAAAGTTTATGATGAGTTATTTGATTAGATTAGGTGACTGTCCAAGATTTCTCCGGACAATTTTGTGCATTTTGACTACGTATTCACATTGTAAAACCACGATTTGTACCGCTAAATATGCACATTTTCGAACAAAACATACATGTATTGTGTAACATGATGTTATAGGACTGTCATCTGATGAAGTTTGTCAAGGTTAGTGAATAATTTTATATCTTTTGCTGTTTTTTTGCGATCGCTACCTTTGCGGTGAATGAATGCGGTTGTGTGGTTGGCTATTGTAGTAAGCTAATATAATGCTATATTGTGTTTTCGCTGTAAAACACTTAAAAAATCTGAAATATTGGCTGGATTCACAAGATGTTTGTCTTTCATTTGCTGTACACCATGTATTTTTCATAAATGTTTTATGATGAGTATTTAGATATTTCACGTTGCTCTCTGTAGTTATTCTATGTGCTTTGGTGATATTTTTGATTGTAGCTGCAATGTAAAACTATGATTTATACCTGAAATATGCACATTTTTCGAACAAAACATATATTTATTGTATAACATGTTATAAGACTGTCATCTGACGAAGTTGTTTCTTGGTTAGTGACTAATTATATCTTTATTTGGTCGAATTTGTGATAGCTACCTATGCGGTAAAAAAATGGTGAAAATATGCGGTTGAGTCTTTTGCTATTGTGGTTAGCTAATAGAAATACATATTGTGTTTTCGCTTTAAAACATTTTAAAAATCGGAAATGATGGCTGGATTCACAAGATTTGTATCTTTCATTTGGTGTCTTGGACTTGTGATTTCATGATATTTATATGCTAGTATTTACTTGTGGCGCTATGCTAGGCTATGCTAGTCAGCTTTTTTACTGATGAGGATGCTCCCGGATCCGGGATGGTGACCAAGTAGAAGTTAAAAGAGGTGTGTTTTCTGTTGTCCTTTGCTGAAGCTTGAATTGTGTGCTGTTTGCGTTTGTCTCCTGAGTGTGTTTTTGAAACTTAGTGTTTGTTGTTTTCCCAGTGTTACTGTGACCATTTCAACACCGTTTCTCAGTAAAGTATTAAGTTTATCCTTAACCACTGATTCCTCATCTGGTCTCTTCTCTGCACCTGGGGCCAACCTCACCATGCCACATGCTTGGGCCAAGAAACATGAGCAATGGATATTAGACCGGTGGAAATGTATCCTTTGGTCTGAGTCCAAATTGGAATTTTTTTGTTCCAACTGCTGTGTCCTTGTGAGACGCAGAGTAGGTGAATGGATGATCTCCGCATGTGTTAGTTCCCACCGTGAAGCATTAAGGAGAAGATGTGATGGTGTGGGGGTGCTCTGCTGGTGGCACTGTCTGTGATTTTTTTAGAATTGAAGGCACACTTAACCAGCATGAATACTACAGCATTCTGCAGTAATATGCCATCCCATCTGGTTTGTGTTAGTGGGACTATCATTTGTTTTTCAACAGGACAATGACCCAACACACCTCCAGGCTGTGTAAGGGCTATTTGACCAAGAAGGAGAGCAATGGAGTGGTGCATCAGATGACCTGGCCTCCACAATCAACCGACCTCAATCCAATTGAGATGGTTTGGGATGAGTTGGCCTGAAAAGCAGCCAACAAGTGCTCAGCATATGTGAGAACTTCTTCAAGACTGTTGTAAAATCATTCCAGGTGAAGCTGGTTGGCCTTCTCTCAATCATGTGCAAAGCTGTCATCAAGGCAAAGGGTGGCTACTTTGAAGAATATAAAATATATTTTGATTTGTTTAATGCTTTTTTTGGTTACTACATGATTCCATATATGTTTTTTTAGTGTGTATGTCTTCGCTATTATTTTACAATGTAGAAAACAGTAAAAATAAAGAGAACCCTTGAATGAGTAGGTGTGTCGAAACTTTTGACTGGTACTATATATAACAAATTATTATAATAATACAGGCTTCCTTTTCACTCTGTCAATTAGGATAGTATTGTGGAGAAACTACAATGCTGTTAATCCATCCTCAGCTATCTCCTTCACAGCCATTAAACTCTGTAACTGTTTTAAAGTCACCATTGGCCTCATGGTGAAATCCCTGAGTGGTTTCCTTCCTCTCCGGCAACTGAGTTAGGATGGAGGACTTGTTATTCATATTTTTACCCCTGAACTTATTTAGACTTGCAATAACAATAAAGGGGATTAAGACATTACTCAAGACATTCACATTTTTTTTGTAAAAAGTTAAAACATAATTCCACTTTGACATTGAGTATTGCATGTAGGCCAGTAACAAAAAATCTAGGCTCTAACAATGTGGAGGGAAAAAAAGTCAAGGGGTGTGAATACTTTCTGAAGGCACTGTATAGTTTTGGCAGCCACGGCTGAGTTATCAGTGTAGACTATCACGTAGACATGATATAGAAAGAGATTCATGCCTAGAAGAAAAACCTCCAGGTGTAACGGCTTTTCTCCTCCTCTTCGTCTGAACAAGCGCAGCGTGTTGCGCAGCGTGTTGTGAAGACATAATGATATTTATTTAAACAAGAATAACGATGACGAAACACTAAGCAGACTTTAAATTACAAAATAACAAAACGAACTAAACAGACCTGAACTTGAGAACTTACATATAACGAAGAACGCACGAACAGGAACAGACTACATACACGAACGACAAAAACGAAACAGTCCCGTGTGGTAGACATACAGACACAGGAGACAACCACCCACAAACAAACAGTGAGAACACCCTACCTTAATATGGTTCTCAATCAGAGGAAACGTTAAACACCTGCCTCTAATTGAGAACCATATCAGGCAACACATTAACCCCAACATAGAAACACAAAACATAGACTACCCACCCAGCTCACGTCCTGACCAACTAAACAAAGTAAAACAAAGGAAAAATAAGGTCAGGAACGTGACACCAGGTTTCCGTCATAAGTCAACTTGAAAAAAATGAATAATTACAGGGGGGCAGGTTGGAAAAATTAATCCTGTGCAAATTATCCTCTAGAATAACGGGGTAATAATTACGTAACAAATGTCTCTAGTAATACTAGTACTGTCCGAATAGGACTTTTGTCAATGTTCACTATATGTCCTCTGGTGTTCTATTAACTGTCTCCCCTGATGAACGCAACAGCAGACATGAAAAACAGACCAGGCACGACAAGTCCATGTATGGGATTGCTGTGATGCTGTGCAAATTTTTTCCAGGTTGGAAAAATTAATCCTGTGCAAATTATCCTCTAGAATAACGGGGTAATAATTACGTAACAAATGTCTCTAGTAATACTAGTACTGTCCGAATAGGACTTTTGTCAATGTTCACTATATGTCCTCTGGTGTTCTATTAACTGGCTCCCCTGATGAACGCAACAGCAGACATGAAAAACAGACCAGGCACGACAAGTCCATGTATGGGATTGCTGTGATGCTGTGCAAATTTTTTCCAGGTTGGAAAAATTAATCCTGTGCAAATTATCCTCTAGAATAACGGGGTAATAATTACGTAACAAATGTCTCTAGTAATACTAGTACTGTCCGAATAGGACTTTTGTCAATGTTCACTATATGTCCTCTGGTGTTCTATTAACTGGCTCCCCTGATGAACGCAACAGCAGACATGAAAAACAGACCAGGCACGACAAGTCCATGTATGGGATTGCTGTGATGCTGTGGCAATGAGTTTGAAAACTATGTTTTGAATGCAATGCTCATAAAGACATGGGCAATGTAGAAGTTTGGATAGAACAAGACTATGTCCCAAATGGCACCCTATAGGCCCTGGTCAAAAGTAGTGCACTATCAAGGCGAGACCCAAATGCAGACACAGGAGGAAGACGGTTGGAGTCTAACAATGTTTATTAAACCAATGGGGTAGGCAAGAGAATGGTCATGGGCAGGCAAAAAGGTCAAAACCAGATCAGAGTCCAGGAGGTACAGAGTGGCAAACAGTCTTGTGGTCAAGGCAGGCAGAATGGTCAGGCAGGCAGGTACAAAGTCCAGAAAACAGGCAAGGGTCAAAACCGGGAGGACTAGAAAAAGGAGAATGCAAAAAGCAGGAGAACGGGAAAAACACTGGTTGACTTGGAAACATACAAGACAAACTGGCACAGAGAGACAGGAAACACAGGGATAAATAGACCTGGGAAAACAAGTGACACCTGGAGGGAGTGGAGACAATAACGAGGACAATTGAAACTGATCAGGGTGTGACATCACTACATAGGGAATAGGATGCCATTTGGTATGCATCCCAGGTCAAAAACAGGGAAATATTAGAATAGTACTTAGAGAGAAAAATGGGATTCCGTGCAGACTGAAGATGGTACTGTGTTCTGAGCTGGCTCTCTATATCACTTTATATCACGGGACTCAACAGGAAATTGGAACAATACCCCCAAAAACCTGCATTGATTTTTCAATTTCTGTTCCTACTGAGTCATACCCACTGGAAAACAACACAGCAGCATTTAATAGTTAATCTGTCTTAACATAAAACCTGAACGATAACGAATAGATTATATGGGATCTAAGAGAAACAAATGTGTTTTTTATTGGGGGTTTGTATCGTATAGAGAGATGGATTTCTGCTATAATAAATAAATAAAAGGATTCTGCACTGGTTTCTCTAGCTCAGCCAGGTAGGTCAGAGATTCAGACTGACCAGAGAGTTGTTGTGTCCCTGCAGGGCTGGATAAACTCCCTGTAACCGACCATCACAGAACAGACCAGCTGTAGACGCCTCAGGCAAACCTCTCCCTGCTCACCTTAGGACCTCCGGACTGTCAGAACTAGGGCAAAACTTTCCACCAAGCCTGCCACAAATACATCAGATATGACAGAGCCAGGACAGAAGCAGCTCTCAACAGTTTTCTTCACCTACAGTAACTACACCTACACATCTTGCGTCAGAGGATACTTAATACTTAGTCTTAACACAAAATGGCTCCTCAGAACTACTGATTTTCTTGTGCTTCTAGAGTTTTCCTTCCTGTTTTTCCGTCCTCTCTGCTCTTGTCTCCACTTAGCATCTCATCATGTTTTATTTGGTACTTTGTAGCTCCGCTCTATTTAATTCATTCAGTAATTACAATAAACGGGCATAAAATGCTGCTCTCATTCTGGTTATTAGGCTCTGCTCATTTTATGGGGAATCGATGGAGGCCGTTACCATGGTTCTTTTCACTGACATTCATAATGGCTAATTTGACCAGGGTAATCGAAAATCCTGGAATGGGCTGTGGTAATAAGGACGTGTGGCAGGGCTGACACAGTCAGGTTCCAGGTCCTTGTTTTGACTGGAGATTTTAATGTTATAGCCTCGATTTTAGAGTTTTCTACCATAATTTTTACTTTATGTACAAATTTGTTTTTTGTGAAATGGTATTTATTTTAATTTAACTAGGCAAGTCAGTTAAGAACAAATTCTTAATTATAATGACGGCCTAGGAACAGCCTTGTTCATGGGCAGAGCAATGCTCTAACCACTAGGCTACCTGCCGTATATCATGGATTTCAAAGTAACTGTCCAGTGAAAATCTCACTTTTAAAAGTACATATTATGTTAACTCATACCACAATTTTTT
Source organism: Salvelinus sp. IW2-2015 (assembly GCF_002910315.2). Lineage (NCBI taxonomy): Eukaryota > Metazoa > Chordata > Actinopteri > Salmoniformes > Salmonidae > Salvelinus > Salvelinus sp. IW2-2015. The sequence continues at coordinate 21,234,469 of NC_036867.1, forward strand.
GGGGTATTTGTGGCCAAACAGACAAAATGTTTGCTATTTCCTCATAGAGTATGATGTCATCCTCCTGAGGAGAATGAGCTGGTAAATCAGTGGTCTAATCTCGTTCACATTTTTAACCATTCTATTGTTGGAGTATGCCCCCACCATTCCAACACAGAAAAACATTGGTTTAACATCTATGCTCCATAGAAAACTGGACAGTTACTTGAAGAGTAGATATAAACTTTGTGTTTCTTCACATCGAGTCTTAACATTATGTCTGTGCAAAATAATGATAATCTGAACTGAAATAAATTGTATGGTTGTTTTCCATCAGACTGCCAGGGTAGGGGGAAACGGTGACCTCCTCCATCACTGATAAGTAGAGCCCAAGGGAACTCATTTTACTGGCTATTTGACTATGGTGCACATTGTTAGCTTTGACTATTCATTCATGTTTTAAAAGGTGTAAGGCTGCACAGAACTGATATTTCATAAAGTACCAATTTCCCATATTCACATTGACATGAAAGAATTCTAGGAAGTAGCTGAACAGGCTTTCATGTCCTTGAAAGCTGCTGTTTTGGCATTAAGATGTGTGTAAAGTTTATTATATATTTTTCATATTTCTTCAGTGTTGAAGGTCACTTATGGTTTCATTGTGAAAATGAGTTCAATAATAGTTCCCCTAAAACATTAACTCCAAGGGCTTTTTGGGAGTGCACAACGTTGTTAGTTTTTCATGTAAATGTGGGTCTAGCCAGAACTTACTCTTATCCAGGTCATTCAACTATATTCCAACTTCTCCTGTGAGGTTTTGTTTTAATGGCTGATCACAAGGATCATGCACAATGTGTTGGTTGCCATCATGTCTCTCCTCATTTCATTACAGTTATAAAGCTGACTGTTTGAGATTGGTATATAACAACATAATAAGTAGTTGGCACTTAAACTAAGGATTTTTGAGTGTGCACTTACTCAACGCTCTTGCCGACTATACAAAGACCATTGGAAGATTTGCAAACAAACTGAGAACTTCAAACAGACATTACATGGTATATCAGTAATAGCATTGGAAACAATAATAAAATGAAGGCTATAGATTATAGATACAATTATTGGTTTATATTGTACTGCATGTCTTTTAGACCCTGAAGCCGCAGCAGAATGAATTAATACAATATACCTTATTGTGCTTTGAAGCTTTAACTCTATATTTCCACCGCAGCAATTAGCATTCCGTCCCCATGGAACATATGGTCACATATTCATCATATGTTTTGTAATGAATATTCTAATGCATTAAGCTTTGTTTTATATTCACCAGTGTTGCAGTGTTACCTGTTTTTCAAAGGGGATGAATATATATATAATTAGCTTTGGCCCTTTTGTTAGGTTGCTCATTAAATTTAATTCAAACTTTATTTTTATTTGCATATTGTGTCAGGTTTGTACAAACACATGAAGAAACGGGTTTGAATTGTTAGTTGATTAATATGCGACTTTATATAAACAACAAAAACAGGCATTCGTCTTTATTTTCGAGGTGTTGTGAGTGAGAAGAATTTGCTCCTTAGGCAGGGATCCAATTCTCTGCCACATAACACTTGACTGTGTTGACTAACTCTACTCTACTCTGCTCTACTCTGCTCTACTCTGCTCTACTCTGCGCTGGCCAGCTCAACTCTATTATCCTCTACTTCTCCCTCCAGTTCTAATGTCAATATTTCAAGTTTTAGGCAACAATGTTGTGCATGTTTTTAGATTGTTACACACTGTAAGATTCAACCGGTAAGGGGTGCGTACTGGCGGCAGAGAAGTCAGACGCAGGAGAGCAAAAACTGTGTTTCCAAACGACACAGTTTAATAACAAAAAACCCACCGGAAAACAGAACAATCAAATAATGGGTACATAACCCGACGCACACCAGGAGAGACGTGCACAAGCACTTACAATTAACAATCACCGACAAGGACATGAGGGGGAACAGAGGGTTAAATACACAACATGTATTTGATGGGATTGGAACCAGGTGTGATGGAAGACAAGACAAAACCAAAGGAAAATGAAAAGAGGATCAGCGATGGCTAGAAGGTCGGTGAGTTCGACCGCCGAACGCCGCCCGAACAAGGAGAAGGACCAACTTCGGCGGAAGTCGTGACACAACCATCATTCAAATTGTATTATTTTGAAAACTGTTAAATCTGATAATAAATCAGATAGTTGATTGAGAGGTAGAAACAAAAAAGATCATTGCTGGGGTTTTGTTTATTTTTTACAGTGACCTTAGGCATCTGTACAGTGAGCAGTAGAGACCGTTTGATAGCAGGCCTGTAAGGACCCTGCTGGCCATTCTGCTTCAACAGTGTCTTGATTATAAAAGACCAACAACTAAATGTGCCACATTAAACCCTAACAACAACAACAACCTTCCGTTCTCTGTACAGAGGGAAGATTAACATGTATTGCAATAAGGACTATAGTGTAAACAACAATGATTGAATTGAGGTGAGCCAACAAGATACATGAGCATATTTACATATTGTACCAGCAAGTCAACACCCCCTGCAATGTGTTTTTGTTTCCTCATAATGTGTGGACTGGGCTTAAATCTGATTTCCAGGTTAGTGTACTATAGGGGTTTGCTATCAGCTCACACCTCCAAGCAGAACAACTCCTATAAACACAAGCCAAGAGAAGCAGATTAAACATATGAAATCATGAAACATCTGCCAGATTAAACAGTACTATTAAAGAAAACGTTGCCCCTTATACACTCCGTACGCAGCGCCTGCTCAATGTCCGCATCCAGATCCCACACGACCGGCGCTACCAGGCAGGAGGCCGGGAGTATGGGAGTCTAATCCATGGGCCGCTCCTCTGTGTCATACAGGCTGGACAGTGCGTCTGCCTTCATATTCTGGGAACCCGGTCTGTAGGATAAGGTAAACACAAAACGAGTAAAAAACATGGCCCACCTTGCCTGACGAGGATTCAGTCTCCTCGCAGCCTGGATGTACTCCAGGTTGCGGTGGTCAGTCCAGATGAGGAAAGGGTGTTTAGCCCCCTCAAGCCAATGTCTCCACGCTTTCAACGCTTTAACCACAGCCAACAACTCCCGGTCCCCCACATCATAGTTACGCTCCGCTGGACTGAGCTTCTTCAAGAAGAAAGCACAGGGGCGGAGTATCGTGGTGTGCCCGAGCGCTGTGAGAGCAAAGCTCCTATCCCAGCCTCGGACACGTCCACCTCCACTATGAATGCCAAAGAGGGATCCGGATGTGCCAGTACTGGAGCCGAAGTAAATAGAGACCTTAGCTGCCCAAAGGCCCTGTCCGTCTCAGCCGACCACTGCAACCTTACAGGATCCCCTTCAGCAATGAGGTAAAGGGAGCAGCAACCTGGCCAAAACCTCAGATAAATCTCCGGTAGTAATTGGCAAACCCTAAAAATCGCTGCACCTCCTTTACCGTGGTGGGAGTCGGCCAATTACGCACGGCTGCAATGCCGTCACTCTCCATCTCCAGCCCTGATGTGGAAATGTGATACCCTAGGAAGGAGACGGCCTGCTGAAAGAACAGACATTTCTCAGCCTTGGCATACAGGTCATGCTCCAACAGTCGTCCAAGTACCTTGCGCACCAAGGACACATGCTCGGCGCGTTGTACCGGAGTAAATCAGAATGTCATCGATATACACCACTACACCCTGCCCGTGCAGGTCCCTGAAAATCTTGTATACAAAGGATTGGAAAACTGATGGAGCATTCTTCAACCCGTACAGCATGACACGGTACTTATAATGCCCTGTGGTGGTACTGAATGCTGTCTTCCACTCGTCTCTCTCCCGGATACGCACCAGGTTATACGCACTCCAGAGATCCAGTTTTGTGAAGAAGCGCGCCCCATTCATTGACTCAATCGCTGTAGCGATAACAGGTAGCGGGTAACTGTACCCCACCGTGATTTGATTGAGACCTTGATAGTCAATGCATGGGTATAAATCTCCATCCTTCTTCACAAAAATAAACTTGAGGAGGCAGGTGAAGTAGAGGGCCGAATGTACCCCTGACGCAGGGATTCAGAGACAAATGTATTCATAGCCACCATCTCTGCTTGCGACAGGGGATACACGAGACTCCTGGGAAGTGCAGCGTCTGCCAGGAGATTTATCGCACAATCCCGCCGTCGATGAGGTGGTAATTGAGTCGCTTTCTTTTTACAGAAGGCGAGAGCTAAATCGGCATATTCTGGGGGGGATCTAGACTTTCCACCGTCGTAGCACCAACGGAAACCCCTACACACCTCCCTGAGCACTCTCGCGACCACCCCGTGAGAGCCCTCTGCTGCCAGGAAATAGTGGGGTTATGCAGAGCCAACCAGGGAAGGCCTAGTTCCACAGGAAATGCTGGTGAGTCAATGAGAAAGAGACTGATTCTCTCCTCATGATTCCCCTGCATAACCAGGGCCTAGGAGAAGGTGGCCTCCCTGATAGCCCGGACCCTAATGGTCGACTATCTAGAGCGTGTACCGGGAAGGCTCTAACTATAGGAAAAATGGAGATCCCTAACCTAATGGCTAATGCTCTGTCGATAAATTTCCCAGCTGCGCCTGAATCGACAAGCAGCTTATGCTGGGAATGTGGGGAAAACTCAAGGAAACAAACAGGCACAAACAGTTGATCAACAGAGGACTCTGGATGAGTGTGGTGCAAACTCACCTGGGGTGATGCCAGAGGGCCCTGCCTGTTGCCTCGACTCCCAGATGAACCAACACGGCACCGACCATGTTGGTGTTGGTGATGGCTCCTCCTCCCGTCTCCCTATGCGTTAGACCTCCTAACTCCATGGGCACCGGAGCGGTCCGGAAGGACAAATCCACCAGTTGGTCAAAGGTAATGGTGGCATCCCTGCAGGCCAGCTCACGTCGGATGTCCTCTCGTAGGCTGCATCTATAGTGGTCGATGAGGGCTCTGTCGTTCCAGCCTGCTCCCGCGGCCAAGGTTCAGAATTATAGGGCGAAGTCCTGGGCAATCCTCCTCCCCTTCCTCAAATGGAAGAGCCTCTCCCCCGCCGATCTTCCCTCAGGAGGATGGTCGAAGACGTCCCTGAGGCGACGGGTGAATTCCTCGAAGTGGTCTGGAGTCGTGTCTCCTTCTCTCCAAACGGCGTTTGCCCACTCCAGCGCTCTTCCTGTGAGGCAGGAGACGAGAGCGGCCACTCTCTCCCCTCCCGAGGGAGCTGGGTGCACAGTGGCCAGGTAGAGGTCCAGTTGTAGCAAGAATCCCTGGCACTGTGCTGCCGTTCCATCATACTCCCTGGGAAGGGAGAGATGCATCCCCCTGGAATCCCCTCCGGATTGAACGGGAGACCTCCTGTCTCTCCCAGCGGTCCATGATCTGGACAACGCGATCCATCATGGCACCAAGATGATGTAGCATGGCCGAATGTTCCTGGACGGGCTCCTCGACTCCTCTAACCGGGGTACCTGATCCTGCTGACTCCATTCAATCGGTATGTAATTCTGTCAAGGTGTGTATGAAGGCGAAGTCATGTGCAGGAGAGCACTTGACATGAAGACAATTACACACAAAACATGATGGGAAACAGAGGGTTAAATACAAGTAGATTGATTGGGGAAATGAACACCAGGTGTGTATGAAAACAAGACAATGGCTAGAAAGCTGGTGACGCCGAACGCCGCTCGAACAAGGAGAGGAGAGGAGCCGACTTCGGCGGAAGTCGTGTCAATGGGAGTAAAAAGTACATATTTTCTTTAGGATTGTAGTGGACTAAAAGTGAAAGTTGTTAAAAATGTTAATAGTAAAGTACAGATACCACCAAAAATTACCTAAGTAAAATACTGTAAAGTACTACATAAGTACTTTACACCACTGTAGGCCAGATAGGCCTTTCACGTATATGCCCTTATGTCAATCATCAGTCAAAAAGAGGGTGTCTTGTACTGCTCGTGAAATCTGCTTCTGCATTAATCCCAGTCATCAGCAACAGAGCATTGGTGTAGGTGCATGTCTGACATTAATGTGTGCACAATTACAATTATAATTTAATATGGGAAATTTCAGAAATTGTTAAATAACATAAACATACTGTTGACAAGTAGACTATGGTGTAAGGGAATGTTTTGCCTTGTGTGGTAGGTTTTGTGGGTTTTGAAACTCTTATGTAGGTGTCATAACCAGACATAAAGTAACACAATATATGTCCCAACAGGTCTTCTATATATGTAATGACAGTGTTATGACCATATTATGACAAGTTATATCAGCTGTTATGACATGGTTATGACTGTGTTATTACGTTTTATGACGCTGGGTTTCAAGTAAAGTGCTACTGAAAAATCTAATTTACATAAGTATCACACCCCTGAGTCAATACACATTAGCATCAACTTTGGCAGTGATTACAGCTGTAAGTCTGTCTGGGTAAGTCTCTAAGAGCCTCACTCACCTGGATTGTACAATATTCGCACATTATTATGAAACTATTGTTCAAGCTCTGTCATGCTGGTTGTTGATCATTGCTAGTCAGCCATTTTCAAGATTCAAGATATGCAAGCCGATTTAAGTGAAAACTTAAAAACATTCAATGTCATCTTGGTAAACAACTCTAGTGTATATTTTGCCTTGTGTTGTAGGTTGTTATCCTGCTGAAAGGTGAGTCTGTCTCCCAGTGTCTGTTGGAAAGCAGACTGAAAAAGGTTTGCCTCAAGATTTTTGCCTGTGCTCTATTTCATTTTTTTTATGCTAAAAACTCAGATGACAAGTATACCCATAACAAGATGCCACCACCATGGTTGAAAATATGAAGAGTTGTACTCAGTGATGTGATGTGTTGGATTTTCCTCAAACGTAACACGTTGTATTCAGGATATGAAGTTAATTTCTCTGCCAAATGTTTTGCAGTTTTACTTTATTAATGCCTAATTGCAAATAGGACGCCTGTTTTGGAATATTTGTATTTTTTTATTATCCTTCTTTTCACTCTGTCATTTAGGTTAGTATTGTGGAGTAACTACGATGTTGTTGATCCATCATCAGTTTTCTCATATCACAGCCATTAAACTCTGTAACTATTTTAAAGGCACCATTGACCTCATGGAGAAATCCCTGAGTGGTTTCATTCCTCTCCGGCAAGTTAGGAATGACTCCTGTGTCTTTGTAGTGGGTGCATTGAGACACCATCCAAAGTGTAATCAGTAACTTCACCATGCTCAAAGGGATATTCATTTTTCGCTTGTTATTTTTTTTAAACATCTACCAATAGGTGCCTTTCTTGGCCAGGCATTGGATAACCTCCTGGGTCTTTGTGGTTCAATCTGTGTTGAAATTCACTGCTTGACTGAGGGACCTTACAGATAATGGCACATGTAGGGTACAGAGATGAGGTAGTCATTCAAAAATCATGTTAAACACTATTATTGCACACAGAGTGAATCCATGCAACGTATTATGTGACTTGTTAAGAAAATGTTTACTTCGTGAACGTATTTAGGCTTGCCATAACAAAGGGGTTTCAGCTTATCAATTTTAGTTAATTTTAAAAAATGTCTAAAAACATTATTCCACTGATATTGTGAGGTATTGTGTGTAGGCCAGTGAAACAACATGTCTGTGTAATCTATTTTAAATTCAGTCTGTAACACAACACAATGTGGAAAATGTCAAGGGGTGTGAATACTTTTTGAAGGCACTGTTTTGCTTGTCAGAAATGAAGTTTTCAAGATATGTAACTTTCAAAATACAGAAATGATCAGCGGATGAATTAAAATGCATTTGAATCATATATTAACTGGGATGAGATTCCCTCTCATGACAGACTAAAAGGAGCTAGCTGAATGCTGCGCTTCCAATAAGCCACGCCTGTAATATTTTGATAGGCTGCCCCTGTGACAGTAATGTTATCAACAGAAGAGTCAGTGAAGGCCCAGTAGGTTACTGGCATGTATTGCTAGTGGCAGCAAATTTCCTGATGGACACTGGCAACATTTTGCCAATATGTTCCTATGAATTTTATAATAACTTATCGACAAATGGTTTCCAGTTAATAGAGATCCCTTAAAGCGCCAATCCCGTAAGCGGGATAGATTTGACAACATCCGGTGTAATTGCAGAGCGCCAAATTCAATCTACAGAAATATCAATATTCAACATTCACGAAAATATAAGTGTAATACATCAAAACAAAGCTTAACTTCTTGTTAATCCAGCCACTGTGTCAGATTACAAACACATGAAAATAATTTTTCAAACAGGCAGGTGCGACACAAAAGTCAGAAATAACGATATAATAAATGCCTTACCTTTGAATATCTTCTTTTTGCAATCCCAAATGTCTCAGTGACACAATGAATGGTCGTTTTGTTCGATAAATTCCTTCTTTATATCCCCAAAATGTCACTTTATTTGGCGCGTTTGATTCAGAAATACACTGGTTACAACTCGCCCAACATGACTACAAAGTATCTAATAAGTTACCTGTAAACTTGGTCCAAACATTTCAAACAACATTCCTAATCCAACCTCAGGTATTCTAAAATGTAAATAATTTATAAAATATAAGACGGGATAATCTGTTTCCAATACCGAAGAAAAATAACACTGAGCGCCCTCCTGTTCACGCGCACCAAAATACTAGAGACCTTCAGAGTGACACGTACAAAGAACAACACTACTTCTTCATTTCTCCAAAGAAGAACATCGACCAATTTCAACAGACTGTTGACATCTAGTGGAAGCCTTAGGAACTGCAATCTGGGCCCTAATAAATCAGGTTTCCCATAGAAACACATTGGAAAACACAATCACCTCAAAAACAATCTTCCTTGGATGGATTGTGCTCGGGGTTTCACCTGCCAAATCAGTTTTGTTATACTCACAGATATTATTCTAACAGTTTTCGAAAATTCAGAGTGATTTCTATCCAAATCTACTAATTATATGCATATCCTAGCTTCTGGGCCTGAGTAACAGGCAGTTTACTTTGGGCACGCTTTTCATCCGGACGTGAAAATACTGTCCCCTATCCCGAAGAAGTTTTAAGAAATTACATATTTGCAGCAACTTCTAGCAACAAGTTGCTGTTAAATTACCTGAAAATTCACAATAACCTCTTTACAATACAGCTCATTAGTGAAACAGAACAGACCGTGTCGACGGAGGTGCTTTTAGCAATTTGCAGGAATTTATTATTGCCAATAAGTCTGTAGCCATATTTATTTTATGCTCACAGACCCTGGGGCCTCATTTATAAATGTTGTGTAGGCAAAAATGAAGGGGTACGCCACTTTCATAACAAACTTTGGGATTTATTAAAAACAAATTTGACGGAAGAATGTGCGCTCCTCCACGGACACTTTGACCCATACGTACGCACATAAACTGGGGAAATTCGAAACTGCGACTCCGATTGCAGAAAGATTAAACTCGAGAAACGCTTTGAAATTGATACTATTGTGTAAAATAAATGTAAATATTACCTCTCGCGTATTATATATGAAGCTCCCTGGAGTGCACACAAAAAAACACACAAAAAACATGATTAAGGAAAATAAATACAAACAGAGATATCTGTTTATGCAAAAGAACCCCTCAAATATGTTGTACAGTTTAATCGGGAATCATATTTAATTGGATCTATAATTATTAAACAATCCTTGCATGTTATGAAATGTATTCCCATCAATAATAAGGTGAACAGTTGGACAAATTACGTTTAAACTAATGCCGTTTTCGATGCCTCAGTCGGGCAAATACGAATGCGCTGTTTCATATATTGTTATCACATGTTCGTTGCGCTGAACTGTCAATGTGATAATGGCCCTATCTTTGTCAGTTACAATCAGGGTAATTACTTAACCTTGAAGGTGCTACGCAATTGGGTTGCCTTGACAATCAAATGGGTGTGTATAAAAAGGCATGCAATTACAATGTGTAATGACACACAATGGCTGCTTTGGCACTGTTGGAAGATTTGGCGAATGGATGCATTCGGAGAGAGCAAATTTTCTAAGACCAGCAAGTATACTGATCAATGATGACGAGTGGCTTACGAGCCGGTTCTGATTACTAAGAGCTGTTCTCTTGGATCTCTGTGCTGTAGTGGGCCCAGCTTTACAGAGAAGCACCCACAAAACCAAGCCGTGCCTGTCCCATGCATTTGGTTTACTCTTTTCAAACGAGGGAATATTAATTACATACCTGGATAATCCGGTGCGTCTTGCATGTCCGTGTCCCACCTCCACCTCTGTCACTACTCCACTCAGGAGGGATTTTCCTATAATACCAGCAAGTCGCTCATCAAGGGGGTTGAGCTCCAGTGTCCACTTTTCCCCGCTGTGGCACAAACACTTTGTCTGTGTAAGGCTATGTGCCTTTTGGCCTCCACTTTTTGGTCAGACCACTTCTTTTTTATTTCTGAGAGGGTTTGAAGTTCTGAGCCAGCAGCATTCACAGCGTCCGCCACATGTTGCCACTCTAACGCCTTTTTGGCATTTGCAACGCCAACACTGTGTCCACCAAACACTGTATTTTTTCTAGCTTCAACCTCCCCTACAGGAACTTCCATTCACACTAGCCTTTCTGTTGGGATTTGCCGTGATGCAATCAGTATGGATGAAAAATTATTTGGGGCATTTCACTGACTATCTATAGGCAACTATGGGCGTTAAAAGGGTGGGACAAGACGCTCGCTCACGTGTGCCACATTTCAAGTTGATCGTGATTTATAAAGGGAAACCAGAGTGGGACGTGCGTGCGCACTGTGTAATAAATATTTGTATTTTTATATTCATGTGAGTAAGCACTTTGTGTTTCATCCGTATGCTACCTTTTGAAGTGAATCCTCCGCACAGTTTTATGAGGCCCCTGGTGTTGTAGAAGGACATGTAGCAGGACATTTCAAGTTGCTACCGGCCGAGAGGTTATATGTTCAAATCACAAGTGTAGTCACAGTACAACATTTTACACTAATTCATGACATCAGATGTTGAAAGGTTGCATTCCCATGATGTCACATTTATAGTATTTCACATGAGACGTCACATAAAATCACGTGATCACATGCAATTCATGTGTTTTTTCCACAAGGGATTTATCCAGCACAGTATCCACCAAGGTGTCTTCAGCTGCAGCAATACTTTTTTCTCTCAGTGAAATACAGTCACATTTATAGCATTAAGCAGTAAGAAAATAAATGGCACGGTTTTCTCTGTGGTCAAATTAACCTCAGGAGTCGCTGTTTACCATTTCTTTCCTCAGAACACTTCCAAGGGAAGAGAAAAATCAGTCCCAAAAGCGTTACGTTACAAATATCATTACTAATATCTTTTCATATGGCCGCTAGGTCCTTGATGCATGTGTCCTTTGTCCACGTCAGGAGTTTCCGTATTAGAAATATAGGGCAGGTCACAGATGTGGGTAACATATACTTTTCATTCTCTCGCCAATGACTTTGTAAAATTTGGACGTCAAAGAACACTGACAGGAAATAGTATTTTTATGCTTTTGAACAGGTAAGAGAAGTCAATGAAGATGTGCATATCTCTTATTCCATGTCCAGTTTGTAAAAACATCCTTTAGTGAAGTGCATTCCAATGTAATTCCTACTTAGATAAATGAAGGTAGTATTGGGCTTTGATATAAATGTTTGCAAACACTTCAGACATGATTTAATGCGTTTTTTATTCTGTTTATTTGTAAGCACCTCTACCTTTTTAATGTAAGTTTCCTATATTTTAACCAACTGAAATACCATAATATTATTTATTGTGATATCTCAAGGCTAATGTAGAAATAAAACATTATGTTTCCATCAACTGGACCCAAGTCGGAGTCAGTCCCACAGTTTTAGAATCACTTGATTGTAAACAGGCATTTAGATTTAGTTCACAACCAAAGAGGGAATTACATTCTTGAAACACACATTTTCCCAATCAATGTCAGTGGTTGATTGAATACAAATTGAGAGCATATTGTTCACTTACTAAAGCCAGATGGGCTTAAACATTTTTGGGAGACCCATGGACCTCTTCATTGTGTTTTGTAGTAGCCTAGGCTATACCTTTTGTTCTGTTGACATAATCTATCAGTTTTTTCTATTGGATCTTTGTAGTAGGGAACGGCCACCCTACCAAGATGGGCCTACATTCCCTATTCCCTTACCGGTTAAAAAATTAAAAGCTGGTGCTGAGAACTCTCAAGGTGGGTGCAGCAAAACGTTAAACAGGTGTGCGTGCAGCATGAGGCAAAGAAGTAAAAGTGAGCAACGAGCCGAGTCAATTAGGGATGATACAGATCAAGAACGTGATTCTTGGCGCACAGACAGTTCAACTTCAACCAAAGGAATGGAGGACAATGCAGTTGAGGAAGAAAACTGAGAGACTCAGTGACAGATGTACAGGCTTACTCAGTTCCTTGATCTTTTGGCTGCATATGTTGCCTAATAATAGGCATAATGAATATATCAAATCATATAATAAATCATATCAGGCACTCATTTGCAATATATGTAGCCTAGTTAGTTTAGAAAATTAATTTCCTAAATGTAGGCCTATTCAACTAATTATAATTCATTAGTTTGCACAAGTCTGTCATGTGACATGAAAATAATTCATCAATGACTCGTATTTCCTGCAGTTTTCTAAAGAAGCAACATCATGTGTGTGTGTGTGTGCATTTATCTATCATTTTGTGTAGTCAGTTAGTGATAGTGTACTAATGATACTGTATCTGTCTTTTTTGGAGCCTGGATGGAAAGCCTTTCCCCAAAATATTCTCAATTACATGTTAACTACAAAGTAGGCCTATACCTACCTGGCAGAATCATATCATGACTATTGTTTGTTTAAATTGTGTGGGGATTTATTTTGTAAACTCTGTCACCACAGTGGCCTACAGAAACATTGCTAGCCTAGACAAACACAGTCCTGTCTCGCTAGGTAAGCAATGTAAGAGGAATTACATAACAATTCCTACCAAAAAAATCTGACCTCAACTACAAAATATTTTATTTTTATTTTGATGTGATTTTTGTAGTAACATGGACTTAGAAGATCCAATGTAGTTGTTTATCTATAAAAAATGTGTACTTTTCAGAGTAAAACTGAAACAAATCTGAAACCTAGGTTGTGAATAAATCTAATTTTATTTCTCATATTTCTTTTTGTTTTGTTTTATTTCTCCTTTATTTAAGCAGGTAGGCCAGTTGAGAACACGTTCTCATTTACAACTGTGACCTGGCCAAGATAAAGCAAAGCAGTGTGAAACAAACAACAACACAGAGTTACACATGGAATAAACAAACATGCAGTCAATAATACAACAGTGTGTGCACATGACGTAGGATAAGGGAGGTAAGGCAATAAATAGGCCATAGTGGTGAAATAATTACAATATAGCAATTAAACACTGGAGTGATAGATGTGCAGAAGATGAGTTTGCAAGTTGAGATACTGGGGTGCAAAGGAGCAAAATAAATAACAGTATGGGGGATGAGGTAGTTGGATGGGCTATTTACAGATGGGCTATGTACAGGTGCAGTGATCTGTGAGCTGCTCTGACAGCTGGTGCTTAAAGTTAGTGAGGGAGATATGAGTCTCCAGCTTCAGTGATTTTTGCAGTTCGTTCCAGTCATTATCAGCAGAGAACTGGAAGGAAAGGCACCCAAAGTAGGAATTGGCTTTGGGGGTGACCAGTGAGATATACCTGCTGGAGTGCATGCTATGGGTGGGTGCTGCTATGGTGACCAGTGAGCTGAGATAAGGCAGGGCTTTACCTAGCAAAGACTTAGATGACCTGGAGCCAGTGGGTTTGGCGACGAATATGAAGCGAATACAACAGGTGTAGACCTTACAGTGAAATGCTTACTTACGAGCCCTTAACCAACCATGCAGTTTTAAGAAAAATAAGTGTTAACAAAGTATTTACTAAAATAACCTGAAGTATAAAAACATGTAATAATAATAATTAAAGAGCAACAATAAAATAACAGCAATGAGGCTATTTACAGGGGGTACTGGTACAGAGTCATTGGGGGTAGAAGCTGTTAAGAAGCTTTTTGGACCTAGACTTGGCTCTCCGGTATCGCTTGCCATGCGGTAGCAGAGAGAACAGTTTATGACTAGGGTGGCTGGAGTCTTTGGCAATTTGTAGGGCCTTCCTCTGACACCAACTGGTATAGAGGTCCTGGATGGCAGGAAGCTTGGCCTCAGTGATGTACTGGGCCCTACGCACTACCCTCTGTAGTGCCTTGCGGTCAGAAGCCAAGCAGTTGCCATACCAGGTGGTGATGCAACCAGTCAGGATGCTCTTGATGGTGCAGCTGTATAACTTTTTTAGGATCTGAGGACCCATGCCAAATCTTTTCAGTCCCCTGAGGGGGAATAGGGATTGTCGTGCCCTGTTCACGACTGTCTTGGTGTGTTTGGACCATAATAGTTAATTGGTGATGTGGACACCAAGGAACTTTAAGGTCTCAACCTGCTCCACTACAGCACAATCGATGAGAATGGGGCCATGCTTAGCCCTCCTTTTCCTGTAGTCCACGATCATCTCCTTTGTCTTGATCACATTGAGGGAGAGGTTGTTATCCTGGCACCACACTGCCAGTTCTCTGACCTCCTCCCTATAGGCTTTCTCATCGTTGTCTGTGAACAGGCCTACCACTATTGTGTAGTCGGCAAACTTAATGATGGTGTTGGAGTCGTGTTTGGCCATGAAGTCATGGGTAAACAGGGAGTACAGAAGGGGCCTGAGCACGCACCCCTGAGGGGCCTCCGTGTTGAGGATCAACATGGAAGATGTGTTGTTACCTACCCTTACCACCTGGGTGCGGCCTGTCAGGAAGTCTAGGATCCAGTTGCAGAGGGATTTGTTTAGTCCCAGGGTCCTTAACTTAGTGATGAGCTTTGATGGCACTATGGTGTTGAACGATGAGCTGTAGTCAATGAATAGCATTTTCACGTAGGTGTTTCTTTGTCCAGGTGGGAAAGGGCAGTGTGGAGTGCAATAGAGATTGCGTCTTCTGTGGATCTGTTGTTCATGCGGTATGCAAATTGGATTGGATCTAGGGTTTCTGCGATAATAGTGTTGATGTGAGCCATGAACAGCCTTTCAAAGCACTTCATGACTACAGACGTGATTGCAACGCGTTGGTAGTAATTTAGGCAGGTTACGTTGGTGTTCTTGGGTACAGGGACTATGGTGGTCTGCTTCAAACATGTTGGTATTACCGACTCGGTCAATGAGAGGTTGAAAATGTCAGTGAAGACATTTTCCAGTTGGTCAGCGCATGCTCGAAGTACACATCCTGGTAATCCGTTTAGCCCTGCGGCCTAGTGAATGTTGACCTATTTAACTGCTTGGTGACAGGGGGGCAGTATTGAGTAGCTTGGATGAATAAGGTGCCCAGAGTAAACTGCCTGCTACTCAGTCCCAGTTGCTAATATATGCATATTAGTAGATTTGGATAGAAAACACTCTGAAGTTTCTAAAACTGTTTGAATGATGTCTGCGAGTATAACAGAACTCATATGTCAGGCGAAACCCTGAGAAATAATCCAACCAGGAAGTGGGAAATCTGAGGTTGGTGGATTTTCAACTCATTCCCTATTGAAGATACAGTGGGATATTGGTGATGTTGCACTTCCTAAGGCTTCCACTAGATGTCAACAGTCTTTAGAACTTTGTTTGAGGCTTCTACTGTGAAGTGGGGGCGAATGAGAGCTGAATGAGTCAGAGGTCTGGCAGAATGCTTTGAGCTCGTGACGCGCGGTCATGTGAGAGGTAGCTCGCGTTGCATTGATTTTCTACAGACAAAGGAATTCTCCGGTTGGAATTTTTTTGAAGATTTATGTTAAAAACATCCTAAAGATTGATTCTATACTTAGTTTGACATGTTTCTACGGACTGTAACGGAACTTTTTGGACTTTTCGTCCGACCTTTCGTCTGGACTTGCACGCACGTTTGGATTTGTTTACCAAACTCCCTAACAAAGGAAGGTATTTGGACATAAATGATTAACTTTATCGAACAAATCAAACATTTATTGTGGAATTGGGATTCCTGGGAGTGCATTCTGATGAAGATCATCAAAGGTAAGTGAATATTTATAATGCTATTTCTGACTAATGTTGACTACACAACATGGCGGATATCTCTTTGGCTGTTTTGGTCTCTGAGCGCCGTACTCAGATTATTGCATCGTGTGCTTTTTCCGTAACGTTTTTGGGAAATCTGACACAGCGGTTGCATTAAGGAGAAGTTTAGCTAAAGTTCCATGTATAATAGTTGTATCTTTTATCAATGTTTATTATGAGTATTTCTGTGAATTGATGTGGATCTCTGCAAAATCACTGCATGTTTTGGAACTTCTGAACATAACACGCCAATGTAAAATGCGATTTTTGGATATAAATATGCACTTTATCGAACAAAACATACATGTATTGTGTGACATGAAGTCCTATGAGTGTCATCTGATGAAGATCATCAAAGGCTAGTGATTAATTGTATCTATATTTCTGCTTTTTGTGACTCCTCTCTTTGGTTGGAAAAATGGCTGTGTTTTTCTGTGGTGACCTAACATAATCGTTTGTGGTGCTTTCGCTGTAAAGCCTTTTTGAAATCAGACACTCTGGCTGGATTAACGGGAATTATATCTTTAAAATGGTGTAAAATACTTGTATGCTTGAGGAATTTTAATTATGAGATTTTTGTTGTTTTGAATTTGGCGCCCTGCACTTTCACTGGCTGTTGGCGGGGTGGGACACTACCGTCCCGAATATCCCAGAGAGTAGATCTTACTCACATCGGCTACAGAGAGCATGATCACACAGCCATCCTGAACAGCTGGTGGTCTCATGCATGCTTCAATGCTGCTTGCCTCGAAGCGTGCATAGAAGTCATTTAGCTCATCTGGTATGCTCGTGTCACTGGACAGCTCACGGCTGTGATTCTATTTGTAGTCTGTAATAGTTGGCAAGCCCTGCCACATCCGATGAGCATTGGAGCCAGTGTAGTAGGATTTAATCTTAGTCCTGTATTGATGCTTTGACATTTTGAAGGTTCATCGGATGGCATAGTGGGATTTATTTTAAGCGTTCAGGTTAGAGTACCGCTCCTTGACAGTGTTCACTCTACCCTTTAGCTCAGAGCGGATGGTGCCTGTAATTCATGGCGTTTTGGTTTGGGTATATACGTACGGTCACTGTGGGGATGACGTCGTTGATGCACTTATTGGTGAAGCCAGAGACTGATGTGGTGCATTCCTCAATGCCATCGGAAGAATCCCGGAAAGTTTTCCAGTATGTGTAGTAAAACAGTCCTTTAGCTTAGCATTTGCGTCATCTGACCACTTCTGTATTGAGTGAGTCACTGGTACTTATTGCTTTAGTTTTTGCTTGTAAGCAGTAATCAAGAGGATAGAGTTATGGTCAGATTTGCCAAATGAAGAACGAGCGAGAGCTTTGTATGCATCTCTGTGTGTGAAGTAAAGGTGGTCTAGAGTTTTTTCCCTCTGGTTGCACATGTAAGATGCTGGTAGAAATGAGGTTAAACTGATTTAAGTTTCCATGCATTAAAGTCCCCGGCCACTAGGAGCGCTGCCTTTGGATTAGCATTTTCTTGTTTGCTTATGCCCTTATACAGCTCGTTGAGTGCAGGTCTTAGTGCCAGCATCGGCTTGTGGTGATAAATAGACAGCTACAAAAAATAGAGATGAAAACTCTCTAGGTTAATCGTGTGGTCTACAGCTTATCATGATCTACTCTACGTCAGGCGAGCAAAACCTTGAGACTTGCTTAATATTAGATTTAGTGCACCAGCTGTTATTGACAAATAGACACAAACCACCACTCCATGTTTCACAGGAGGCAGCTGTTCTATCTTGCCGATCCATGGAAAACCCAGCCAGCTGTATGTTATCCATGTCGTCGTTCAGCCACGAATATTACAGTTTTTAATGTCCCGTTGTACGATAGTCTTGATCGGAGCTCATCCAGTTTATTATCCAATGATTGCACGTTGGCTCACGTGTTACTCACTTGCCGTCGGATTCTTACAAGGCACCCGACCTACGTCCCCAATATCTCTGTCTCTTCTTCATGTGAATGACGTGGATTTTGGCCTTGTCTGATGGAAATCCTTTGCGTCTTACACGTTAAAGAAAAAATATTCATTCTGTATGAGGTAAGTAATCGCTGTTCTTATATCTAGAACCTATTTTCGGTCATAAGAGACGGCGGGCAGAAACATTATGTACAAAATAAGTTACAAATAATGTGAAAAAACACACACAATAGCATAATTGGTTAGCAGCCCGTAAAACGGGCTCCGGCGCCATTCTGTGTACACGATGTAGGCCTAAATTCAAATTTATTAGGCCTTTTCAGATTTTACGGGGTTAAAAAGTTCACCCTTTCACCTCTTTATGAGTGTTTTTCTGACACAACTGTAAACATCTAGTGGTTTGACTTAAGTTCTTTCAACAATTGTTTCTTTCCAGCAATTTACTCCAGCATCTGGACTACAGTAATAGCACTTTCTTCACCAGCAGTAGATTGTTGCCAAGTATTCCTATAAATCATGTCCATACAGACGCTTCATGACCACAGTAAGGTTTCAAACATGGTTCTGAAGGCTCTTATACCCTGTTTAGTCCAAACCTATGTCAGTAATTAATGACTGATTCAAAGAAACCCTGTTCACTACTGGTTGATGTGGATTCTATCATCTGAGTAAGCAATAGCAAATCACATTACTGTTCTACTGTAAAAGGGAAGATTTATTGTTTGCCTATTTATTTCAGCCATGCTTTGTCATTGATGTATTTGCTAAATAAAACCCCAAAAATGTCAGTGTCGTTGTTATACAAGAGTTTTCCTTATAAAAGGCCTCGGGTGAGAGATCATGACACAATTATTGCCTGTGTTTTTCAGGGACAACTGAAAACTGTCTGGACTTGATTTACTCGACTGTACATGGCAACCCCTACTGCGACCAACCACTTTACCACCGGAGAGATTATGTCCAGAAAGAGATTGCACGGAAAACACTCTCTCTGTGAATTTAACCCATGGGTAAAGAAAGCAATTTAGGAAACACACTTATCTCAGTAGGGTAGGAATTTTGATATGACAATCAATATGGAGTTTTATTTCCAAAAAGTAAACATTTTGTTGCTTCCTCTTATAAGGAATGAGGTTTATATGGGAATGAATCAGGGCAGACCACCCATCACATTCTGGCTATGTGCTGCAGGATGTTTAGTAAAAACAACAACAATGGGTTAGTGGCGTAGCCCCTATGAAACTATTCCAATGTTACTAGTGTTTTACAGTGGAACTAGACAGATAACATGTTTATGTGTATTCACTTATTGACATTTATATACTTAAAAAAATATACATTATGTCATTATGCTGTTCAGCACATACACTACCGGTCAAAAGTTGTAGAACACCTACTCATTCAAGGGTTTTTCTTTATTTTTACTATTTTCTACACTGTATAATAATAGTGAAGACATCAAAACTATGAAAGAACACATATGGAATCATGGAGTAACTAAAAAAGTATTAAACAAATCAAAATATATTTTATATTTGAGATTCTTCAAATAGCCACCCTTTGCCTTGACGACAGCTTTGAACACTCTTGGCATTCCCTCAACCGGCTTCACCTGGAATGCTTTAACAATGGTCTTGAAGGACTTCCTACATATGCTGAGTTCTTGTAGGGCTGCTTTTCCTTCACTCTGCGGTCCGACTTCCCAAACCATCTCAATTTGGTTGAGGTCGGGAGATTGTGGAGGCCAGGTCATCTGATGCAGCACTCAGTCTAATGTCCATTGCTCGTGTTTCTTGGCCCAAGACAGTCTCTGCTTCTTATTGGTGTCATTTAGTAGTGGTTTCTTTGCAGCAATTCGACCATGAAGGCCTGATTCCCGCAGTGTCCTCTGAACAGTTGATGTTGAGATGTGTCTGTTACTTGAACTCCGTGAAGCATTTATTTGGCTGCAATTTCTGAAGCTAATGAACTTATCCTCTGCAGGAGAGGTAACTCTGGGTCTTCCATTCCTGTGGCCGTCCTCATGAGAGCCAGTTTCATCATAGCGCTTGATGGTTTTTGTGACTGCAGTTGAAGAAACTTTCAAAGTACTTGATATTTTCCGGATTGACTGATCTTCATGTCTTAAAGTAATGATGGACTGTCGTTTCTCTTTGCCTATTTGAGATGTTCTTGCCATAATATTGGCTTGGTCTTTTACCAAACAGGGCAATATTCTGTATACCCCCCCCCCCCACCTTGTCACAACACAACTGATTGGCTCAAACGCATTGAGAAGGAAAGAAATTCCACAAATGAACTTTTAAAAAGGCACACCGGTTAATTTAAATGCATTCCAGTTGACTACCTCATGAAGCTGGTTGCGAGAATGCCATGAGTGTGCAAAGCTGTCATCAAGGCAAAGAGTGGCTATTTGAAGAATCTCCATGAAGCTCCATGATGCCATGTGTTATTTCATAGCTTTGATGTCTTCATTATTACTCTACAATATAGAAAATAGCAAAAATAAAGAAAAACTCTTGAATGAGTACGTGTTTTAAAACTTTTGAACAGTAGTGTATACTTACAGACACACATAAAATATGTTATTCCTTTTTATATTTACATTGATCCATTCTTAATGCAATGCAGGCAGGTTCAAAGTGACAACATACAATGTCAGAAACAGGTCCTATATTGTATACTTGCTTGTTGCTCTCACACAGAAAAACACCTGCAGGGTATTATCCGTCATTCTACCTGCTCATACTGTTGTTGTCAACTGCAGGTTTTGAGAAGAGAGGGATATTTGTATTCTAACTGCTCCTTAACTGCACCCGTTCCTCCCATTACCCACTGTGGGTCTCTCTCTCACGGCTCATTTATCATACAAAACCCAATAGTGTCTCCACTTTAAATTAGCCCTGCACCACACTACTGACTGAGTAATGGTGGAAGGGGGAAATGTAACATTTTCTGCCTTTTGCCTATAATGAACCTGGATTTCCTTACTCTTAGGAGAAAGATCGGCATTGGCCAATTCCT
This sequence comes from Salvelinus sp. IW2-2015, assembly GCF_002910315.2. Taxonomy (NCBI): domain Eukaryota; kingdom Metazoa; phylum Chordata; class Actinopteri; order Salmoniformes; family Salmonidae; genus Salvelinus; species Salvelinus sp. IW2-2015. Next base: position 21,255,558 of record NC_036867.1, read on the forward strand.
TAAAAGTTTTCCCCGAAGTTCAATTTAAAAAGGCGCCCGGTTTGGCCTTTGAAGCCCTTCTAAATGTCTTGTGAAATGCAAGTATATTTTTCATGCAATAAAGGGAAATACCCATTTGGAATAAAGAGGCCAGTTATTGAAGATACTATTAAAAGCGATCTATCATAATCTGTTTGATGGAGGTCCTGATTTTATGCCAGCCAGACTTCAACCTGGAGAGAACCAATAAAAGTAGATGACTTGGAAATATCACAGAATCAATATTTTGTTAGAAGTGCTCATAGACATTCAGTATACTGTTACATTAATGGTTTTCCACAATGAGTTGTGCTAATACGCAGCATGCATCGAGACTACATGATTTGCTCGTACAAAGCATATAGTCATGACTCTCATGTAATTTATCCAAACCTTACATGGATATATGATTAGCAATATCAAATTATACTGTATTTATGTCTGACCCACACCCATTCTGACCATGCTAACATCAAATCCAATTGAGGCTTAACAATGCATTGAATAGGCCTTGATGAAAATAACATTCATCATAGCTGAATTATCATTGGAGATTTGACACTTTGTCATGACAATGGGGGTTGAGAGAGAGAGGGATATAGAAAGACAGAGCTCAAACTTGGCAGAGCCCTGGACATCTGGTGTTCAGCAGCTGACCATTACATTTGTGATCATGGATGGACATGCATCATATTGCAAGATATCTTTCTCTCACTCTCTCTCAACCCCCCATTGTAGTGACAAAGTGTCAAATCTCCATTGATACAGTGCCTTGCAAAAGTATTCATCCCCCTTGGCGTTTGTCCTATTTTGTTGCATTACAACCTGTAATGCAAATGGATTTTGATTTTGATTTCATGTAATGGACATGAACAAAATAGTCCAAATTGGTTAAGTGAAATGAAAAAAATAACATGTTTCAAAAAATTTCAAAAAAAAAATTAATATGAAAAGTGGTGCGTGCATATGTATTCACCCTCTTTGCTATGAAGCCCCTAAATAAGATCTGGTGCCACCAATTACCTCCAGAAGTCACATAATTAGTTAAATTAAGTCCACCTGTGTGCAATCTAAGTGTCACATGATCTCAGTATATATACACCTGTTCTGAAACACCACTAAGCAAGGAGCACCATGAAGCCCAAGGAGCTCTCAAAACAGGTCACGGACAAAGTTGTGGATAAGTATAGATCACTAATATCAGAAACTTTGAACATCCCACAGAGCACCATATTTTTATTTTGTATTTTTATTTTACTAGGCAAGTCAGTTAAGAACACATTCTTATTTACAATGACAGCCTAGGAACAGTGGGTTAAATGCCTTGTTCAGGGGCAGAATGACAGATTTTTACCTTGTCAGCTGGGGGATTTGATCCAGCAACCTTTCAGTTACTGGCCCAACACTCTAACCACTAGGTTACCTGCCGCCAATTAAATCCATTATTAAAAAAATGAAAGAATATGGCACCACAACAAACCTGCCAAGAGTGGGCCGCCTACCAAAACTCACAGACTAGACAAGAAGGACATTAATCAGAGAGGCAACAAAGAGACCAAAGATAACCCTGAAGGAGCTGAAAAGCTACACAGCGGAGATTGGAGTATTTGTCCATAGGACTACTTTAAGCCGTACACTCCACAGAGCTGGCCTTTGTGGAAGAGTGGCCCAAAAAAAGCCATTGCTTAAAGAAAAAAATAAGCAAACATGTTTGGTGTTCGCCAAAAGGCATGTGGGAGACTCCCCAAACTAAAATTGAGCTTTTTGGCCATCAAGGAAAATGCTATGTCTGGCACAAACCCAACACCTCACATCACCCCGAGAACACCATCCCCACAGTGAAGCATGGTGGTGGCAGCATCATGCTGTGGGGATGTTTTTCATTGGCAGGGACTGGGAAACTGGTCAGAATTGAAGGAATGATGGATGGCACTAAATACAAGGAAATTCTTGAGGGTAACCTGTTTCTGTCTTCCAGAGATTTGAGACTGGGACGGAGGTTCACCTTCCAGCAGGACAATGATCCTAATCATACTGCTAAAGCAACACTCAAGTGGTTTAAGGGGAAACATTTAAATGTCTTGGAATGTACTAGTCAAAGCCCATACCTCAATCCAATTGAGAATATATGGTATGACATAAATATTGCTGTACACCTGTGGAACCCATCCTACTTGAAATGGCTGGAGCAGTTTTGTCTTTAAGAATGGGCAAAAATACCAGTGGCTAGATCTGCATGCTTATAGAGACTTACCCCAAGAGACTTGCAGCTGTAATTGCTGTAAAAGGTGGCTCTACAAAGTATTGACATTGGGGGGGTGAATTGTTATGCATGCTGAAGTTTTCAGTTTTTTGGTCTTATTTCTTGTTTGTTTCAAAATAAAAAATATTTTGCATCTTCAAATGATACAACCCCCCCCCAAAAATCAATTTTAATTCCAGGATGTAAGGCAACAAAATAGGAAAAATGCCAAGGGGGTGAATACTTTCATAAGCCGCTGTAATTTAGCTATGATGAATGTCATTTTCATCAAGTATTCACACAACTTGATTTTTAACACATTTTGCTGTGTTACAGTCTGCATTTAAAATGGATTCAACTGGTATTTTTTGTTTGTTACTGGCGTATACACAATACCCCATAATGTCAAAGTGGATTTATGTTTTTAAAAATAAAAAGATGAAATGTCTTGGGACAATAAGTATTCAACCTTTGCCACATTTATACAAGCCTAAATAAGTTCAGGAGTAAAAATGTGCATTGCAAGTCACACAATAAGTTTCATGGGTTAACTCTGTGTGCAAAAATAGTGTACCCCACACCTAAAATTATCTGTACACCTAAAATGATCTGCCATATTCAAACAAGAAAATGCTCATCCAAAAGCGGCACTCCTACTGGCCAGGGACTTTATGGCATGCAAACTTAAATCCATTTTACTTAATTTCTACCAGCATGTCACATGTGCAACCACGCTCGTCGGATGTGGCAGGGCTTGAAAACTATTACGGACTACAAAAGGAAACCCAGCCGCGAGCTGCCCAGTGACCGAAGCCTACCAGACGAGCTAAATGCCTTTAATGCTCACTTCGAAGCAAGCAACACTAAAGCATGCATGAGAGCACCAGCTGTTCAGGATGACAGTGTGATCATGCTCTCCGTAGCCGATGTGAGCAAGACCTGTAAACAGGTCAACATTCACAAAGCCGCGGGGCCAGACGGATTACAAGGACGTGTACTCAAAGCATGCGCTGACCAACTGGCAAGTGTCTTCACTCTCCATGGCCGAGTCTGTAATGCCTACATGTTTCAAACAGACCACCATAGTCCCTGTGCCCAAGAAAGCGAAGGTAAGCTGCCTAAATGATTACCACCCCATAGCACTCACGTCAGTAGCCGTGAAGTGCTTTGAAATGCTGGTCATGACTCACATCAACACCATCATTCCAGAAACTCTAGACCCACTCCAATTCGCATACCGCCCCAACAGATCCACAGATGACGTATTCTCAATCGCACTCCACTCTGCCTTTTCCAAGCTGGACAAAAGGAACACCTACAGTGGGGAGAACAAGTATTTGATACACTGCCGATTTTGCAGGTTTTCCTACTTACAAAGCATGTAGAGGTCTGTAATTTTTATCATAGGTACACTTCAACTATGAGAGACGGAATCTAAAAACAAAAATCTCAGAAATCAATTGTATGATTTTTAAGTAATTAATTTGCATTTTTTATGCATGACATAAGTATTTGATACATCAGAAAAGCAGAACTTAATATTTGGTACAGAAACCTTTGTTTGAAATTACAGAGATCATACATTTCCTGTAGTTCTTGACTAGGTTTGCACACACTGCAGCAGGGATTTTGGCCCACTCCTCCCTACAGATTCTCTCCAGATCCTTCAGGTTTCGGGGCTGTCGCTGGGCAATACGGACTTTCAGCTCCCTCCAAAGATTTTCATTGGGTTCAGGTCTGGAGACTGGCTAGGCCACTCCAGGACCTTGAGATGCTTCTTACGGAGCCACTCCTTAGTTGCCATGGCTGTGTGCTTCGTGTCGTTGTCATGCTGGAAGACCCAGCACGACCCATCTTCAATGCTCTTTACTGAGGGAAGAGGTTGTTGGCCAAATCTCGCGAATACATGGTCCCATCCATCCTCCCCTCAATACGGTGCAGTCGTCCTGTCCCTTTGCAGAAAAGCATCCCCAAAGAATGATGTTTCCACCTCCATGCTCAACGTTGGGATGGTGTTCTTGGGTTGTACTCATACTTCTTCTTCCTCCAAACACGGCGAGTGGAGTTAGACCAAAAAGCTCTATTTTTGTCTCATCAGGACCACATGACCTTCTCCCATTCCTCCTCTGGATCATCCAGATGGTCATATGGCAAACTTCAGACAGGCCTGGACATGCACTGGCTTAAGCAGGGGACCTTGCGTGCGCTGCAGGATTTTAATCCATGACGGGCGTAGTGTGTTACTAATGGTTTTCTTTGAGATTGTGGTCCCAGCTCTCTTCAGGTCATTGACCAGTCCTGCCGTGTATTTCTGGGCTGATCCCTCACCTTCCTCATGATCATTGATGCCCCACGAGGTGAAATCTTGCATGGAGCCCCAGACCGAGGGTGATTGACCGTCATCTTGAACTTCTTCCATTTTCTAATAATTGCGCCAACAGTTGTTCCTTCTCACCAAGCTGCTTGCCTATTGTCCTGTAGCCCATCCCAGGTTGTGCAGGTCTACAATTTTATCCCTGATGTCCTTACACAGCTCTCTGGTCTTGGCCAGTTGGAGAGGTTGGAATCTGTTGATTGTGTGTGGACAGGTGTCTTTTATACAGTAACGAGTTCAAACAGGTGCAGTTAATACAGGTAATGAGTGGAGAACAGGAGGGCTTCTAAAGAAAAAGCTAACAGGTCTGTGAGAGCCGGAATTCTTACTGGTTGGTAGGTGATCAAATACTTATGTCATGCAATAAAATGCAAATTAATTATTTAAAAATCATACAATGTGATTTTCTGGATTTTTGTTTTAGATTCCGTCTCTCACAGTTGAAGTGTACCTATGATAAAAATTACAGACCTCTACATGCTTTGTAAGTAGGAAAACCTGCAAAATCGGCAGTGTATCAAATACTTGTTCTCCCCACTGTATGTGAGAATGATGTTCATTGACTACAGCTCATACCGGAGTAGTACCGGAGCACCAAGCCCCAACAAAAGGCAGTTTAACAGCTTCTACCCCCAAGCCATAAGACTGCTGAACAACTAAACTAATCAAATGGACTTTCTACATTGACCCCCCCCCCCCCATGGCAAGACCTGAAAATGGTTGTCTAGCAATGATCAAAAAACAATTTGACAAAGGTTGAAGAATTTTGATAATAATTATGGGCAAACGTTGCACAATCCAGGTGTGGAATGCTCTTAGAGACCCAGAAAAACTCACAGCTGTAATCACTGCTAAAGGTAATTCCAACATATGTTGAAATATATTAGTGTTTTATTTTTCATGCATTTTTTTTTTTTACAAATGTTAAAAATGTTCTTCCACTTTGACATTAGAGTATTTTGTTTAGATCATTGACAAAAAAATGACAATTACATCCATTTTAATCCCACTTTGTGAAACAAAGTGGTTTCAAAGCTGTTTCATTTTGTGCACATTTGTAGAATTGCTATCTGTGTTTTTTACAGTCCTGGAATATGGGATAAATACTGTTAAAAACTGTTAGATTTTAGTAGGACAGTTGTTATTTGCTTCGTTACTTATCAAAACTAAGGTGGAAAATGCCCGTCTATTTTTATTTTCATACTCAATATATTTGAATGTAACCTTTGTGACAATTTGATCAATTTAGTTCTCTCCGCTAATGAAACATTGGAGGCTTCTCTTAGAAAGCTACACAAGCAGCACAATAGACCAATGATTAGAATGTCTTTAAATGACTGTGAAGGTTCAAATTCCTTTATCCTTATGTTCCCCCATTTGTAATTCCATTTCAAAAAGACAAGCCTAAGACCTTCAGAGTGTACACAACAATTATGCCTCTTTTTTTCGACGCCTGGTTTGTTTGATGAGCGAATCCTCTGTGGCCGCTCCATTGTACCAGCAAAAAACAAAGCACAATTTAAATTAGTTCCTGTTTTTTTCCCTTTCTCTCTCATGTCTTGCACATTATATATGTCTCTCCTTTCCTCTTTAAAATGTATTTAAAGCAGAGCAGGTGGTCTGACTTTACCTTACGATTGTTCACTCCCCTTCATCTTGTCTCCCTTGTTCTCATTAGTTTTTGCCCTTTGCGGTTCCAGAGGCATGTTTTGCTGTCTGCTTGTTCTGGCAGCTTGTCATTGGACCCCCTGACCTGCCTATCAGGTTTTATTTCGCTACAAGGATACTGTTAAGATACTCATGTCATGATGTGACATCTATGTTATGCTATTTTCTATCTCTCCAAAGCACAGATGGTTCCAAACTTCCTACTGTACTGTAAGTCTTTTGAAGTGGCATCTTTCTAGGTAATTTTGTGATATTTTCTTGATATTCTTTCTTGTTAGAGGCAGGGCCATAGCCAGGGTCTGAGTTTTAGTGTGTTCCGGACGATTTACTTAACAAAGGCACATCTCAATAGGTGGTCCAGGTAAGTCATGACATAGCACAAGTGGTGGGTGGGATGGGGGTGCCTTTCCTCTTTTGTTGTCCCCCACGATGGGGAACAGTTTATTTAGTAAATCTTTTCTTAACTCTATTTATTCAACTGCATTGTTGGTTAAGGGCTTGTAAATAAGCATTTCACAGTAAGGTCTACACCTGTTGTATTCGGCGCATTTGACAAATACAATTTGATTTGATTTGTAACATCTTCAAACTAAGGGCAACCATGGCATCCGTGACAGAGAGGGAGAAGTGTCCATCCATGTATATGGGTAAGATAGTCTAGCTAGCTAGATTTTCAGATATTACACATTTTTAATTCCGTCAGAAAGAGGTTTATTTCAAGATATTGCATACTGTTAGCTAGCCAGCTGGCTCGCTAGCTGGCTCGCTAGCTAACATTACATTATGTGTATGATCTGTGTAGTAATATCATTCGTATCCCAGACCATCTGCATTGCTAGCTAGCTAACATTGAACCTGGTTGGTTAGCTACCTGCAGATTTATGCAGGGTTGTAACATTATGAGTTGGGATTATGATTAATTGTTTAGCTAGCTAGCTACATGTCTAAACAAAATTCTCCACCATCCAAGTAACCTTTTCAATAGAATGTTCATGCTGCCACTGTGACAATTGTTGATAGACATAGCAGAATAACTGACAAATTTACAAATGCTCAACACCCGTTGTATATGGTCGGTGTCAATAAACGTTGGTTAAAAAGCGTAACTAAATTGTTGCCATGCAGCACAGTTACGGCCACCAACGCTCTGGATAACATAAAAACAGCCAAACCAGCTCCGCTAGGGTGAGTAAAATGGTCAGAGTGACCTGTTCTCTCATTTATGTTGAAGTAAATAGCAAGCTAGCCAACGTTAGCCAGTTAGCTTGGGTGCTTGTTAGGGTCAGAAAGCTCGGATCAACCCTACTGCTCGGCCAGAGTGTTCAGTGTGCGTTCTGAACAATCCGAGAGTGAAACGCTCTGAATTTTAGAACAGACAATCTGACAAAGCTCTGAGTTCACGAATGTCCAGAGCACACTCTAAGTGCACTCTGGCACTCCAGATGGATTTTATGAACACAGCAGTAGTATAAACCAGCTTTAATTCTTGAAATCTTTGGATGTTTAGTACATGGCCTCACATGTGAATCGTTAAAGAGATGGCTGAGGCTAGGGCTTAAGAGGGTGTGAACGATTTTGAATGGGTGTAGACAAAGATGAGCTCTCCAGTAGGTGTACCAAAACATGCAAGGGCCATTTTCTCAAAAGTGAGGTTACAAGTTTATCAACTTTCAAAGCGGAATTACTTTCCCATTGTTCGTCAACTGCAGTGTATGATATACATTTTCTAGCTCTGAGTCTGTACTTTTATCCAATGTAAAAAACACAATTTCAAATTTTGCTACATAAGACCGATTTGAGCGTGTCGGTCACATATCGCTTTTCAACAGTAAAAGTATTTTGACCCCCTAAAAGCCAACAACACACTATACACATCACTGACATACAGTTTTGGTCTGGCCTTGCTTGTTCTCTCTCAGCACAGTAGACTCTCCAGTTGTACCGCCTTTCCTTCTGTTACTACAGTTTATAGGATGTAGTCCCGGACTTTCCTGACTGTCTCTTTCCCTCTCTCCGTGTGTTAAGATGTTTATGCCAATCAGTTTCCACCTACAACTCTAAATCCAACATGTACATTTAAAAAAAATCTAACTTCGACGTAGCTGACACAAGTCACCTGCCAGTGCGTTGAGTTTGCAGTGAGACGTACGTGAGACGTACGCTTGCAGTGAGACGTACGCTTTTGAGCTCCTTCAAGCGTGAGAGTACATAACCTGTTCAACGAGTTGAGGTGTCAGAATGGTTTACTCCAGTAGGTTGAATTACAAATAGAGTAAAACATGTTAAATGCATAAGTCCTGTCAAAATGTCGAAAGCTTCTGAGAGACACTGTACGAGGCACTGCCACGCCACTGGCGCAGTAAAACCGACACTGCTCACTAGATGTGAGTGCATCGAAGGGAAGCTCAGGATACAGCTTACAGTATGTAAGTGAGTGCGGTGAAGTAAGAAGCACAAGCTGTACAGTGCCCTGGGTTGTCTGGGGTGCTATGTGTGATATCTCTGCTGTTCAGACTGCCTGGGCCTCAACGGTGAAGTACACGTCCTGGGTCACTGGGCAGCAAGATGTTGATCATACACGACTGGCCAGGTAGCGTGATGGGAGAACAAATTGAGTGTCATTTCTCACCACAAAACTACTCAACAGTCTGGAGTTCAGCAGCAACTGTCTAGTCATTTTACTAGAAGTCATTGGTAGTGTACCAAATGGCACTCTATTCCTAATATAGTACACTACAATATGGGACTGGTCAACAGTACTGCACTATAAAGGGAATATGGAGACATTTGGGATGCAGACCTTGTGTACTACCACCACCTCACAAACTGGGCAGGGAAGCAGGAGAGACATGTCAATTATTGAGTACACGGAAAAGTGGACATTGATAAATGGTCAGGGAAATGTTCCCTTATGGGACTGTGGTGGACATCATTATCTTGAGCTTACCGCAGTAGGTAATGTTGTGGGGTGGATCAGGAGAGTCAACGGATGCATGTACCATATTGCCATTTGGGGACTAGGCCATAGGAGGACAAGGTAGGCAAGGTTCAATATCCTGTTGGACTGTGGGGGTGGACAGAGGAAATGACAGAACATTCACAATAGATATTCTAATTTAAGTTCTCTAATAAAGCACAAGTGAGGACAGTTATGATCTGCTTCATTATCCACTACAAAGCACGTACCTTTACACTGTACAGCATGGTCGAAAATGTGCTACACAGAGACAGCAAATGAATGAGTGGATATGGATTGTACAGGTGTTGTAAACAAACACTCTCCCTCTCTCACTCTCTCCCTGACCTCTTTCATTTTGCATCCTTCACCACTGTGAGTGATTCGCAAATAGTCCTATTTTCCCTGAGTGACATGTTCTATAAAATGATTATCCCCATGGTTACAAAGCTCATGGACACATCTCTGTTTGACCTTCTTTTGTCACCATTCATTGTAGATACAAGCATTTTCATTCAGACAAAGACTATCAGCGATAGTGGCTATCCCTGCCTATGCCTCTCCGCCCCCCCCCAGGCATGGGGTGCCAACCTGGTCTTTGAGATGTTAAGTGGGCTGCAGTGTGAAAGAAGAGCGCTCAGTGGCTACACCCTCCAAATGTCCATATCTTAGGTCCCTGGTCAAAAGTAGCACACCATACAAGGTAAAGGGAGCCATTTTGGATACAGCCCACATCTCTGTATGGCTTCCGTATGGCTGTGGCTAAAGCATGATAATGGAGATGATCTAATTGCCTAAAGGCAAATCAATTTGATTCTCCTATTGGGTAGGACTGAGTGAATGCCCCTGTACAAGGCTATACTCTGAGCTATTGTCAAACTGCCCCGTTGTTATGACAACCACTGTGCTGTAAATAATACCACCCATCTCAACAATACAGTCACAGTAGTCATCAATATATCTACAAAAAGAGGGAAAACTGGTCGGTAGTTAGATTTCAATCAATGAGAACACTGTGTCCTATTTTGTTCAATTATAAAGATTCAAGCTAATTTATTTGACATTTTGGGGATAATATGCTTCTCTATGTCTTCCTCTTAATATAGAGGACCCTCAGGGCATCACCTCCCAGTTTCACGATCCATACAGTATGTCAAGATCGGAGATAGGCGGGTGGCATTTTGTATTAATTTCTTTCTATCTCAATCTGCCATCTTTCTCTCCAACCTTTCATGCTTTCATTCTCCCTGCCTCTCTTGTTTTCATAAACTTCTAGATCTGCTTGATTGATCTCAGCCCTTCTTAATTTCCACACATCCTACGCCACCACTGCACCGCACAGCACCGACATCAAACCATATTCCCCATGTGTGTACACATGCACAGTCGATTGCTCACACACACACACACACACACACACACACACACACACACACACACACACACACACACACACACACATACAGAGAGAGAGAGAAACACAGCCTTGTGAAGCCTACTTTCTTTGTGTTTTTGAGATTTATTGAATAGAAGTGAGATTACGACAATGATTTGATAGATCAGGCGCTCGCAGGTACCTCTGTGCCGATAGAGGTAAGGGTGGGGCGTGGGTGGCTGAAAGGTGGGGAGGCTGAGTTCAAGGTGGAGAGGGTTATAAGAACAGCGTCAACAACTTATTACTTGTACCCCTTCAATGCAAACCATAGTTTTTGAGGATGAGGATATACACCACATGACCAACAGAATGTGGACACCTGCTCGTCGAACATCTCATTCCGAAATGATGGGCATTAATATGGGGTTGGTCCCCCGTTTGCTGCTATAACAGCCTCCACTCTTCAGGTAAGGCTTATTCAGCCACAAGAGCATTAGTGAGGTCAGGCACTGATGTTGGGCGATTAGGCCTAGCTCGCCGTCAACCTTCCAATTCATCTCAAAGGCGTTCAATGGGGTTTAGGTCAGGACTCTGTGCATGCCAGTCAAGTTCTTCAACACCGATCTCAGCAAACAATTTAAATATGGATCTCGCTTTTTGGATGGGGGCATTGTCATTCTGAAAAAGGAAAGGGCATTCCCCATTGACACAAAGTTGGAAGCACAGAATCGTCTGTTGGAAAAAGTTGGAAGCACAGAATCGAATGTAATTATATGCTGTAGCATTAAGATTTCCCTTCACTTGAACTAAGGGGCCTAGCTCGAACCATGAAAAACTGCTCCAGACCATTGCATTGGGGCAGGTAGCGTTCTCCTGGCATCCGCCAAACCCAGATTTGTCAATTTTACAGTCAGATGGTGAAGCGTGATTCATCACTCAAGAGAAGGCTTTTCCACTTCTCCAGAGTCCAATGGCGGCAAGTCTTACACGACTCCAGCCAATGCTTGGCATTGCGCATGGTGATCTTTGGCTGCTCGGCCGTGGAGACCCAATTCATTAAGCTCCCGACGAACAGTTCTTGTGTTGACATTGCTTCCAAAGACGATGTTTTACGCGCTACGCGCTATAGCACTCGGCGGCCCCCGTTCTGTGAGCTTCTGTGGTCTACCACTTTGCGGCTGAGCCATTGTTGTTTGTATTCTTATCATTTGTATTCTGAACTGGAATGAACTGATTGATCCAGGCTGTTTCACATCCGGCCGTGATTGGGAGTCCCATAGGGCGGCGCACAATTATCCCAGCGTCGTCCAGGTTTGGCCGGGGTAGACCGTCATTGTAAATAAGAATTTCCAGAACATATACTGCTTTCTCAGTTAGGCAGGAGACAGCTTCCTGCTGTAGATGAGCAACCCAGAACTGTGTGTGTGTTTGCCTCAAAAAATATCATGCTTCAATCAGTTTTTTCCAGTTCGGAATAAAAATTATGACTTGTATTTTAACAGCAACGGTTCCAACCTAGACTTGTTTTCAACAATAATTTCTACAGCAAGATGTACAGTAGGCCTGATCATTTTTCATCTTCATCTGTACTGTTACTTAGGGTTGCTAGCTAGCCTGCTTTGGCTAACATTAGCTATTAGCTGTGTACAAGGCCAGGGGATTGTTTGAAATAGAAACTCACATATACTACTATGAGATACTACTCCTTATTTCTGCTTATCATCACCTGTTATAAAATGACAACAATGCCTTGCTAGCTGACTTACTTTCCCACCGTCAAAGCAGTTTCCTGAAGCATTCTGCCCTGTTCTGAAAGAATTACCTGGGTATACCGTCATGCTGTGGGTGTTTGGTCAGGACGGGTCGTTATATGAATTTGTTAGTTTTGAATGACTCATTACTAAGCACTTCCCTGCACAAAACACATTGAGGGAGCTCCTCGTTATTTCTCAAAGTTTGTATGAAAGAGAAACTCATCGCTGTATCGGCTTTTCATGACGATTGAGTTCAGTCAGAACTTGTTGCTAGCATGAGTCAATTTGATGACATCGGTAGTGATGACGAGTGGGAATGACAAGCCCGTGGCTGACAGCGCATCATCTGCTGCTGAACGACAGCGCTGCAGCGTGTGTCGCAGAGGGATCTCCTCCAAGAAAAAAGATCAGGTAAACCCCGAAGCACACGGTCATCTTCCTCTCCCACTCGCGTAGCTGCCAAACTGAGCAGACACCACTGCTAAGCAAAGAGCACACTGAACAGAGGCCGCAGTTGCACTTGGCCAAATCAATTTCAGTAATTCATTAAATAATTATAAATTTACTCTGACACGTCGCGACCCACCATTAACAGGTCCCCAACCAACTTTGGTTCGCGACCCATACTTTAAGAAAGGCTGATATATAGGATGAGCTCATTGTAATGGTTGGAATGGAATTCATGGAACGCTAACAAACACATTCTGTTACATTTATTCCATTACAGCCGTTACAATGAACTTGTCCTCCAATATCTCTGCCCAGCAGGTAAAGGTGCCTTGAGTTGTGCCTGTGGGTTGTGCCTCACAGGCTGATGTTTATGCAACTCAACCCATTATTTCCCATCAACCAATCAGATTAATATGGCTGTTGGAGGGACAGCAAGAACCATTTAGACATTTTTCATGCGGTGCTGTCTAACTGAAGCAACTAAAAAAGATAAGCACATTGCATCTAAAAACACTGATATATTAAGACTATTTGCAAATACTTTTTCGATTTATACAGGCTGATATATAGATTAGCTAGCTACTTTGCTGGATAGTTAGCTTTTCAAATTAGATAACTTAGCTTGCTAGATAGCTAGCCAGCCTATTTTCTCTGAATCAATGAGCTAATAGCAAGCTGTAACTTATCTGGCTGTTTAGATAGCTATATCTTCGCATCTAATTAACACAATACAGGCTCCTCCCAGGTTGGTCAGTGTACTCAGAGACCCTAAAGGCTGGTGGGTCTCAAAGCTAGCAGGTTAATCCGCAGCCTTCGAGGCTGGTATGTGTGCAAGGCTCCCCAGAGGTTGATCAGAGTAAATAGGGGTAATAAAGTTTCCTTGCAGGTTGGTCATTGTAAATTGCAGCCATAGAGGCTGGTCTATAATAAAGGTTCTTCCCAGACCGGTCAGTGTAAATAGGGGCCTCGGAGGCTGGTCTTCAGTGGTGGAAAAAGTACCCAATTGTCATCGTTGAGTAAAAGTAAAGATACCTTAATTAATGGAAGTCACCCAGTCAAATCCTACTTGAGTAAAAGTCTAAAAGTATTTGTAAAAGTAAATGTAGTTGCAGTATCAAAGGTAAAAGTATAAATCATTTCAAATTCCTTATATTAAGCAAACCAGATGTCACCATTTTCTTGTTGTTTTAATTTTCTTACGGATGGCCAGAGGCATGCTCCAACACTCAGACATAATTTACAAATGAAGCATGTGTTTAGTGAGTCCGCCAGAGCAGATGCAGTAGGGATGACCAGGGATGTTCTCTTGATAAGTGTGTGAATTAGACATGTTCTGTCCTGCTAAGCATTCAAAATGTAACGTGTACTTTGGTGGTCAGGGAAAATGTATGGAGTAAAAAGTGCATCATTTTCTTTAGGAATGTAGTGAACTAAAAGTAAAAGTTGTAAATAGTAAAATAAAGTAAAGATACCCCAAAAAACTACTTAAGTAGCACTTTCAAGTATTTTTACTTAAGTACTTTACACCACTGCTGGTCTTCAATAAAGGTTCCTTGCAGGCTGTTCAGTGTAAATAGGGATAGTAAAGCTTCCTTGCAGGATGTTCAATGGAAATAGGGATAACATTTCCTTACAGGCTGGTCATTGTAAATAGGGGCTTCCGAAGCTGTTCTATAATAAAGCCTTCTCGCAGGCTGGTCAGCTAAAATAGGAGCTTTCTGGCTCATACATAATGATGCTTCCTCTCTTTATAAAGCAATGCTTGTTCTACATGAATGATAACACAGTTTCATCGTTTTCATTTGACAATCTACAGGATTAAGAAGTTCTGGCTAGAAACGTTGAGGACTCATTGTACAAGGAACTTGACCAAGGGATAAGAATAATCTCTATCCTCTGTCTTCCACTTGCTTCCTTGGAGAAGGAATTGGTGCATTGGAGGAGAAGATCTAAAGGAGAAAGCTAGATCTTGTCCCTCAATGCATTTTCAGGAAGTAGCGGGTTGTGGACAGAGGAGAGGATGCGAGTAATCGAGTTCATAACAATTGAGAAAGGGCCATGGTGCTATGGACAAGAGAGCTTTCATAGGCATCCCATGTGATCAGATCTTATAATTATAAACAGACAAGATCAAGTCAAGATCAGGATTAAGGATAGAGGTCAATCACTTTGTGAAATGAGGAAAAATTGAAATCTACTTTATATATTTCTCTCTCTCTCTCTCTCTCATATCTACACATTTTTTAAAGAGTTAGAGTTTCCCGTTCCTGAATGACAGATTGTATTTTTTAAATCTTGAACATCCTCAAGGCAAAAAGCGATATAATAATAATAAAAAAGAGGGAGTGAGGGCTTATCAAGTAACACATTTTGAAATCGCTGACTTTCAGTATATTGTAGAATTTCGAACAATACAATGTTCACTACCACTTCAGCTTGGAGATAACTCCATCAAAGACATGCTTAACATCCTCCTTTTAGTGCAGATATGTCTCCGTCTTCTAAGAAGTAAAAAAAAATCACTGTCCGGGCAACTTTCTCTCCTGATATACAAGTATTTTGTGCTGAATATGACAATGATAGCGGCTCGTATACTGATAGAGCCAGTGACTAGGCTGTACACTACTAAGCCTAAAGTGCTGTGAGATGTGTAAGGTGTCAAGTGTCTGATAAAACAGCCACCTTGGCAATCTATCAGCATTGGCAATATAACAGCTCTTATGATACTAACACTATTTACACTGGTTCTGATTCTGTTCTTACACAACCAAACAAAGCCAGGTATTGGAGCTTTATTGCATCTTCTTGTCTCTCAAAATGTAAATTTAAAGCCACTATCCTGTTGTAGTAGTATTCTCTGTCTGCAGAATGATATCTATCCCAGTGTCTCGATGGTCCTAGAACCCCAGACCTGTGGCACAGGGATAGACCTTGGCCCGGGTCAAAAGAAATGGGCTATAAAGAGAATTGGGTGCCACATGTGACGCAGGCAGTAACTTGATCAGACTCCTATCTGAGAAACCCAGTGCCTGTCATGCCTTGACCTTAGAGAGCCTTTTTATTTCTCTATTTGGTTAGGTCAGGGTGGGAATTCTAGTTTTCTATTTCTTTGTTGGCCGGGTATGGTTCCCAATCAGAGGCAGCTGTCTATCGTTGTCTCTGATTGGGAATCATACTTAGGCAGCCTGTTTTCCACCCTAGGTTGTGGGATCTTGTTTTTGCATAGTTACTATGTAGCCTGCAGAACGTTATGTTCGTTTATATTTTGTTGTTTTTTAATGTTCATCAATAAAAAAGATGTACGCTTACCACGCTGCACCTTGGTCTCATTCGTCTAACGACGGACGTAACAGAAGATCCCACCACCAAGTAACCAAGCAGCGTGCCCAGGAGTGGAGGACATCCTGGACCTGGGAGGAGATAATGGCAGGGGACAAGACCCTGCCATGGAAGCAGGCGGAGGCAGCGAGAGAGGAACGGCGATGAGACCAGGAATCAAGGACACGACGCAAGCACGAGAGGCAGCCCCACCCCCAAAAAAATTGGGGCGGGCACACGGATTGGTTGGCGGAGCCGAGGGGTGAACCAGAGCCAGTCAGGGAGTCGAGTGAGGAGCTCGACGCAAGATTCCGGAGAGAAGTGTTGGCGTTGAGAGCGGGCGTGCTGAGGAGCGTGACACCAGTCCGGTGTCATATGCACCAGTTTCACGCATCTGGCCTCCAGTGCGCCACCCCAGTCTGGTACGTCGTGGGTCTCTTTCAAGCACTCGCTTTAAGGAGCATGTGACCGTTCAAGCACCATGTTATGCGGTTCTACGCGCCGTGTCTCCAGTGCGCCTTCACAGCCCAGTGCGTCCTGTGCCAGCGCCCCGCACTTGCCGGGCTAAATTGAGCATCCAGCCAGGACGCGTTGTGCCAGCTCTAGGCTCCAGACCACCAGCGCGCCTCCATGGCCCAGTATATCCTGCGCCGGCCATACGTACTGTGTGTCCAGTACGTCCTGTGCCTCCTCCCCGCACTCGCCCTGAGGTGCGTGTCATCAGCCCGGTGCCACCTGTACCGGTTCCACGCATCAGGCCTCCAGTGTGCCTCCGCAGTCCAGAGCTTCCGGCGACAGTTCCCAGTCCAGAGCTTCCGGCGACAGTCCCCAGTCCAGAGCTTCCGGGGGCAGTTTCCTGTCCAGAGCTTCCGGGGGCAGTTCCCAGTCCAGAGCTTCCGGCGACAGTTCCCAGTCCAGAGCTTCCGGCGACAGTTTCACAGTCCGGAACCTCCAATGACGGTCCACAATCCGGAACCTCCAACGACGGTCCAGAGTCTCCGGCGACGGTCCGCGGTCCGGAGCCTACGCCGACTATCCACGGTCCGGTTCCACGGAAGCGGAGGGATCAGCAAGCGGAGCGGGGTCTACGCCCCGAACCAGAGCCGCCACCGAGGCTAGATGCCCACCCGGACCCTCCCTCATAGAGTCAGGTTTTGCGGCCGGATTCTGCACCTTTGGGGAGGGGTACTGTCACTGATTTGGGTGGGCATTCTAGTTTTCTATTTCTTTAATGGCCGGGTATGGTTCTCAATCAGAGGTAGCTGTCTATCGTTGTCTCTGATTTGGAATCATACTTAGGCAGCCTGTTTTCCACCCTAGTTTGTGGGATCTTGTTTTTGCATAGTTACTATGTAGCCTGCAGAACGTTACATTAGTTAATATATATATTTTTTTTTTGTGTTCATCAATAAAGAAAGATGTATGCTTACCACGCTGCTCCTTGGTCTCATTCACCTAACGACGGACGTAACAGTGCCAGCATTACAAGTGTGGCTGTCCTGTTTCCCTGGCCTTACCACATATCTTACTGTAACATCAACACTGCACAAATAGATGCAAAAAGTAAATAGCATAGTGGGTCAAAGTCTTATATCTAGCTCAGCTCAATATCTGTGGTGCTGCTCAAAGCAACCTCATTTCGCTGAGTCTACCTTTAAA
Source organism: Salvelinus sp. IW2-2015 (assembly GCF_002910315.2). Classification (NCBI taxonomy): domain Eukaryota; kingdom Metazoa; phylum Chordata; class Actinopteri; order Salmoniformes; family Salmonidae; genus Salvelinus; species Salvelinus sp. IW2-2015. The sequence continues at coordinate 21,273,372 of NC_036867.1, forward strand.
GATGCACTCTCCTACTTTTGTATAATTTCAGCCAGGAGTTTTGAAAGTGGTGCTCACAAGCCAAAATGGGTCCCAGTTTTTTGTGTACTACGTCATCCAATTGTGCATGTCGTCATCCCTTTCATGTAATATTTTTGAAATTTTGCAAGTCGTATGACATCATGTACATTTTGCAATTAATCTGATTTGTTACAAATCGAATTTGTGCAATATGTTACAAATTTGCTGAGCTTAAGATCCCGGAATGTATCTTTAACCTTTATTTAACCAGAAAACTACACTTCAGGTAAAATAAAACTACTTTGCGTTAAATTTAGGAAATGTATGTATTTGTTGTGTCAAAATTGACACTCAAACAACCACTGTAACATGTTGCTGCACAAGGTCTCATAATAATTAATAATTCAAAGTGTACAGCGAGCCGGTGTAGCTCGACTTACCACGCTGTGGCAGATGTAAACCAACGGGAAGACGTTTTGCTCTGCATCTGAGTATCCAAACCGTATCATGTGAGATAAAATGTGAGAACTGCTTCGTTTGACTAACTTATCCAGTTGAGCTAGAACAGTATGTCAGTTGGGACGCTATCAATTAATGAGATGTCAACAATTGTTTAGTGTTACATTATTCATGTCAGTGCAGTAATAAGTAATGAGACAGGTAAATTGACAAAACTCATCGCTCAAGAGCCCTTTTCCCCTGAGCTTTTCCAAGCTTATAACCTCTAAGACGGTGTCATTTCATCCTGTCCAACCAGACTCCTCCACTTACTAAGACGAGCAGGATCCCCGAACGGAGGAACATTAAGGGGCTCAGAAGGACTGAGGCTCCGTCCCAAATGGCGCCCTATTCCCTATTTAATGCACTACTTTGACGAGGTAGTGTACCAAATTATAGTTGACTATATAAAGAATATAGTATCATTTGGGACTCACATTGAGAGAGAGAGGAGACAAGGCGAGAAAGATGAGGACAAGGTGGCAGGATTGTGTTAGCTGAAGATTAAGGCCATCCAGGCCTTCAGCGTGGTGCGATGATGGATGGACGGCACTCCTTCATCCATCAGAGCCTGTTTACATCACCTTTAAACAGCCACGGCCATGCCAACCCCGCGATCCATCCTCTCCTCTCTCTTAAAGGGGCCAGGACCCTGGTTTGAACCAAGCTTCTACTCACGACTCTGGCTTTACAAATGATAGAGTCATCATTCATTAGGTTGTGGAGTTGATGTGTATTCAGGAGTTGATGTGTATTCATTCCGTAATTCATTTTTTTTAATTTAACCTTAATTTAACCTTAACCAGGAAGTCGCTATGAGGTTAAATATCTATTTTACAAGTGAGACATTTATGATCTGGTTGGTATATCTGAAGTTGGTATGGTATACACAGTGCATTCAGAAGGTTTTCAGACCCCTTCACTTTTTCCACATTTTGTTAAATTACAGCTTTATTCTAAAATTGATTTAAAAAAAAAATGTCCCTCAATCTACCAACAATACCCCAAATGACAAAGCAAAAACATATTTTCATACATTTTTGCAAATGTATTAAAAATAAAAAACTGAAATATCACATTTACATATGTATTCAGACCCTTTACTAAGTACTTTGTTGAATCAACTTTGGCAGAGATTACAGCCTCGAATCTTCTTGGATGTGACACTACAAGCTTGGTACACCTGTATTTGAAGAGTTTCTCAGATTCTTATTTGCAGATCCTCTCAAGCTCTGTCAGGTTGGATAGGGAGCGTCACTGCACAACTATTTTCAGATCTCTCCAGAGATGTTAGATCGGGTTCAAGTCCGGGCTCTGGCTGGGTCACTCAAAGACATTCAGAGACTTGTCAAAATGGCGCAGAAGAGGATGGCTGACGTTTTATATGCCCGTAATCAATTGTGCTTTTTTGAGAAAAAAAATGGCGTTTGTAACTTATTATTTTACGTATTTTGTACATAATGTTGCTGGTACCGTCTCTTATGACTGAAAATAACTTCTGGACATCAGAACTGGGATTACTCACCATGGACTGGAAGAAGATCTTTCCTTTAACGAGTCCGACGAGAAAGAGATACTGCTCTCCCGGGAACAGACCCAGATCCACGACATTTGCATGAAGAAAATATGGAAGACAAAAAGACGCAGATCAGACAGCATTTTGAGAATCCGTAGGCGAGAGAGTAAACTCCCATTGCCATCAATTCTACTTGCTAACATGCAATCATTGGAAAATAAAATGGATGACCTACGATTACGATTATCCTACCAACGGACATTAAGAACTGTAATATGCTATGATTCAAGGAGTCGTGGCTGAATGACGAGACGGACAATTTAGAGCTGGAGGGTTTTTCAATGCACCAGCAGAACAGAAAAGCTATGTCTGGTAAGACGAGGGCTGAGGGTGTGTGTCTTTTTGTCAATAACAGCTGGTGCGCGATGTCTAATATTAAAGAAGTCTCGAGGTATTGCTCGCCTGAGGTAGAGTACCTTATGATAAGCTGTAGACCACACTATCTACCAAGAGAGTTCTCATATATATTATTCATAGCTGTCTATTTACCACAATAGACCGATGCTGGCACTAAGAGCGCACTCAAACAACTCTGCAAGGCAATAAGCAAACAAGAAAATGCTCACCCAGAAACGGCTCCCTAGTGACCTGGAACTTTAATGCAGGCAAACTTAAAATCGGTTTTACCAAATTTTTACCAGTATGTCCCATGTGCAACCAAAACTCTAGACCACCTTTACTCCACACACAGAGATGCATACAAAGCTCTCCACCGCCCCCCATTTGGCAAATTTGACCATAATTATATACTTCTGATACCTGCTTACAAGCAAAAACTAAAGCAGGAAGTACCAGTGACTCGTTCAATACAGAAGTGGTCAGATGGCGCAGATGCTACGCTACAGGACTGTTTTGCTAGAACAGACTGGAATATGTTCCAGGATTCATCCAATGTCATTGAGGAGTATACCACCTCAGTCATCGGCTTCATCAATAAGTGCATAGACGACATCGTCCCCACCGTGACCATATGTACATATCCCAACCAAAAGCCATGGATTACAGGCAACATCTGCATCGAGCTAAAGGCTAGAGCTGCCGCTTTCAAGGCCCGGGACACTAATCCTGATACGTATAAGAAATCCCGCTATGCCCTTAGACGAGCCATCAAACAAGCAAAGCGTCAACACAGGATTAAGATTGAATCCTGCTACACCGGCTCTGAAGCTCGTCGGATGTGGCAGGGCTTGAAAATTATTACGGACTACAAAGGGAAAACCAGACGCGAGCTGCCCAGTGACGCGAGCCTACCAGACGAGCTAAATGCCTTTTAATCTCGCTTCGAGGCAAGCAACACTGAAGTGTGCACGAGAGCATCAACTGTGCTGGATGACTGTGTGATGACGCTTTCAGTAGCCGATGTGAGCAAGACCTTTAACAGGTCAACATTCACAAAGCCGCTGTGCCAGATGGATTACCAGGACGTGTACTCAAAGCATACGGGGACCAACTGGCAAGTGTCTTCACTGACATTTTCATGCTCTCCCTGACTGTGTCTGTAATACCTACATGTTTCAAGCAGACCACCATAGTCCCTATGCCCAAGGAAGCAAAGGTGACCTGCCTTAATTATTACCGCCCCGTAACACTCACGTCGGTACACATGAAGTGCTTTGAAGGGTCTTGACTCACATCAACAGCATCCTCCCGGATACCCTAGACCCACTCCAATTCGCATACCGCCCCAACAGATCCACAGATGACACAATCTCAATCGCACTCCACACTGCCCTTTCCCACATGGACAAAAGGAACACCTACGTGAGAATGCTGTTCATTGACTACAGCTCATCATTGTGACTGCGAACCTCATCACTAAGCTAAGGACCCTGGGACTAAACACCTCCCTCTGCAACTGGATCCTGGACTTCCTGACAGGCTGCCCCCAGGTGGTAAGGGTAGGAAACAACTTGTCTGCCATGCTGATCCTCAACACTGGGGCCTCTCAGGGGTGTGTACTTAGTCCCCTCCTTTACTCCCTGTTCATCTACGACTGTGTGGCCAAACACGATTCCAACACCCTCATTAAGTTTGCTGACAAAAAGTGGTAGGCCTGATCACCAACAATGATGATACAGCCTATAGGGAGGAGGTCAGAGAACTGGCAGTGTGGTGCCATGACATCAACCTTTTCCTTAATGTGAGCAAGACAAAGGAGTTGATCGTGGACTACAAGAAAAGGTGGGCTGAACAGGCCCCCATTAACATCAACGGTGATGTAGTGGAGTGTGTCGAGAGTTTCAAGTTCCTTGGTGTCCACATCACCAATGATCTATCATGGTCCAAACACACCAAGACAGTCGTGAAGAGGGCACAAAAAAACCTTTTCCCTCTCAGGAGGCTGAAAAGATTTGGCATGGGTCCTCAGATCCTCAAATCAGATCCTCAAAAGATCTACAGCTGCACCATCAAGAGCATCCTAACCTACAAAAGGGAGGCCGGTGGCATTACCCATATGGTTGATGATATCCTTATTGAAAATGTACGGTCCATTACTAGACGTCCGCAAGTGCTTTTAACTTCTCTAGGGTAGGGGGCAGCATTCGGAATTTTGGATGAAAAGCATGCCCAAATTAAACTGCCTGCTTCTCGGGCCCAGAAGATATGATATGCATATAACTGGTAGATCTAACGTTTCCAAAACTGTTAAAATAGTGTCTGTGAGTATAACAGAACTGATTTGGCAGGCGAAAACGTAAGAAAAATCAATTAGGGAAGTTGTTTTTTGGGGGGGTTTTCGTTTTCTATTCAATGCCATTACAGTATCCATTGACTTAGGACTCCAATTGCAGTTCCTATGCCTTCCACTAGATGTCAACAGTCTTTAGAAATTGTTTCATGCTTCCTGAAAAATTAGGAAGTAAGAGCAGTCTGAATGAGTGGACCCTAAAGTGTCACAGAGCTTTTTCATGCGTGAGACCGAGAGAGTGCCTTTCTTGTTTACATTTTATATTGATGACGTTATTGTCCGGTTGAAATATTATCGATTATTTAGGCTAAAAACAACCTGTGGATTGAATATAAACATCGTTTGACATGTTTCTATGAACTTTACGTATACAATTTGGATATTTTGTCTGCCTGTTTTGACTGCGTTTGAGCCTGTGGATTACTGAAGAAAAAGTGCGAACAAAACGGAGGTTTTTGGATAAAAAGAGACTTTATTGAACAAAAGGAACATTTATTGAGTAAATGAATGTCTGCTGAGTGCAACCATATGAAGATCATCAAAGGTAAAGGATTCATTTGATCTCTATTTCTGACTTGTGTAACTCTTCTACTTGGCTGGTTACTGTTTGTAATGATTTGTCTGCTGGGCTATGTTCTCAAATAATCGTAAGGTATGCTTTCGCCGTAAAGCATTTTTTAAATCTGACTCCGTGGTTGGATTCACAAGAAGTTAACCTCTAATTCCTCCCAAACCCGGATCCGGGAGCACCCCCCACAGTAAAAAAGCTGACTAGCATAGCCTAGCATAGCGTCACAAGTAAATACTAGCATCTAAATATCATTAAATCACAAGTCCAAGACACCAGATGAAAGATACACATCTTGTGAATCCAACCATCATTTCTGATTTTTATAATGTTTTACAGGGAAGACACAATATGTAAATCTATTAGCTAACCACGTTAGCAAAAGACACCACTTTTTTTACTCCACCAGTTTTTTACTCCATCAGTAGCCATCACTAATTCGACCAAATAAAGATATAAATAGCCACTAACCAAGAAACAACTTCATAAGATGACAGTCTGATAACATATTTATTATATAGCATGTTTTTTTTGAAGAATTTGCATATTTCAGGTATAAATCACAGTTCTACATTGCAGCTGCAATCTGAAATAGTGCCGAAGCTGCCAGAATAATTACAGAGACCAACGTCAAATACCTCATTACTCATCTTAAAACATTTCTGAAAAATACACAGCATACAGCAAATGAAAGCCCAACATCTTGTGAATCCAGCCAATATGTCAGATTTTTTAAGTGTTTTACAGCGAAAACACAATATAGCATTATATTAGCTTAGCACAATAGCCAGAAACACAAGCAATTTACCAGCAGCACAGGTTAGCGATCGTAACAATCCAGCAAAAGATATATAATTTTGGACTAACCTTGATATACTTCATCAGATGACAGTCCTGTAACATCATATTACACAATGCATATAGGTTTTGTTCGAAAATGTGCATATTTAGCAGCACAAATCGTTGTTATACAATGTGATCAGTGGCAACAGGTCATGCATTCTGGCCGGCGCCATCTTGGAAAGGCACCTAAGTTTACGATTATTTATCGATTAGATTGACWAAAAAATACAGGTTGGACAGCAAATGAAAGATGCATTAGTTATTAATGCAACCGCTGAGTTAGATTTTTAAAATTAACGTTACTAGACATACAGTGTGCGTTACAGCCAGACTAGTGCCGCAATARYGGCGGACAAATGCGTTTACATTTTTCCACATAAATACGGAATAACATCATAAATAGTTCTTACTTTTGTACGAGCTTCCATCAGAATCTTGGGCAAGGTGTCCTTTGTCCAAAAGAATCGTTGCTTGGTTGTAAAACGTCGTCTTCAACTTCGGAATTAGCAGCTAACAATAGCTATGTGGCGAAAACATTCCCAAATCCYCAAAAYGCAATACTAAGGAAATTCMGAAAATAGCAATATACTCGCATAAACTGATATAACTCGGTTTAAAATAACTTCGTTMTGATGTTTCTAACACCTATATCGAATTAAATTACAGACGGATATAGCTAAGGCCGATAACTGAGCGTTTCAAAATGCCATCTTGAGGTCTTGCTTTGCGCAATGACGAACGACGAAAAGAGAGCGCACTTCGTTCCTTGGCCTTTTATAAGCTCTGAGATCAACGTAGACACTCCATTCCACTTCTCATTGGTTACTGACATCCAGGGGAAGGCGGGTGCAGTTCATGTCGACGCATAGGATACATACAGACCTTTAAACTGATCTGAGAACAGAGCCTCGTTTTCAGACCTTCGCAGTTCCTGTCATGGATTTCGCTGCAGAAAGAGTTCTGGTTCACCCACAGACATAATTCAAACGGTTTTAGAAACTAGAGATTGTTTTCTATCCAATAGTAATAATAATATGCATATTGTATGAGCAAGAATTGAGTACGAGGCAGTTTAATTTGGGAACGATAAATGTCCAAGTTGAAACAGCACCCCCTGTAGTGTCAAGAGGTTATTAAAGATTAAACCTATGTAAAATATGTTTTTTTCCCAGATTTTTTATAATGAGTATTTCTGTATTGAATTTGGCGCCCAGCAGGTTCACTGGCTGTTGAAGAGGTCCCACGTACCCAAGAGAGATTAAAAAAGTTATTTCTGGACCATTTTTTGAAAATTTCTTTTGTCAATTACACATGTATAAGAACTGTCTGAACATACTTTTGTCATATTTGATTATAATTTTTAAATTTTTCAAATTTTACTTTTCCATAAGGCATATGTTTTGTCCGTTTGCAATATGATTTCATAGGAAGTCAAAAGTCGAAGTCAAAGTCACTTTTTTTTTTCTTACCAAATTCATTAAGAAATGTCCAAATGCAATACGAAAGATTTGAAAGTGCCAAATCAGGATGTTATGTCCATTTGCCATGTACGATCATAGGAAGTCGGTTTACAAACCCAAAAGGCATTTATACTGCCCAAATTAAATATAGCACTATGTTAAGCCATGAATCAACCTAGATTAACTATTTGTCATGTATGATGAGGGAGAAGTGGGACTCGGCACGGGTGGGGGGTGCTCCCTACCCAACCGTAGACCCCTTGCTCCCCCTTTTAGGCATTAAAAACCCTTTTTAAAATGTGCTTCTGGTAACACATTCCAATCACCAGGTGCACGGCTGTCCATTTCACAATATGTTTCAATGGGCATTTACCATCACGAATTTGACATTTTATTTATTTTATTTTTATTTTACCGTTATTTTACCAGGTAAGTTGACTGAGAACACGTTCTCATTTGCAGCAACGACCTGGGGAATAGTTACAGGGGAGAGGAGGGGGATGAATGAGCCAATTGTAAACTGGGGATTATTAGGTGACCGTGATGGTTGAGGGCCAGATTGGGAATTTAGCCAGGACACCGGGGTTAACACCCCTACTCTTACGATAAGTGCCATGGGATCGACATGCTCAAAAATACTACAGAAATGCAAAATTGACTGGCCTGATGAACTCGGGATGGCCGGGCAGTGATAGTGGTTCCTCTCCATCGCTCGTTGTGTTGATTTCATCATGTCCATTTGGTGATGTTTTTTCACTGATGAATCATATTGCAAATGTACTGTGCATTTGCAATATTTTTCAATGGTCATTTACCATCACGAATTTGACATGCTCAAAAAAACTGCAGGAATGCGAAATTGACTGGCCACATGAACTCGGGATGGCCGGGCAGTGATTCTGGTTCCTCTCCATCGCTCATTGGTGTTGATTTCAGAATGTCATTTTGGTGATGGTACCTCACTGTTTAAACATATTGCAAATGGACAAAAGTCAGCCAGCAAGTCACCATCCATCAGTCAATTAGATATCATTCTGACTTTAGGGGGGGGGGTTAGAAGGATTACTTTATCCTATCCTAGGTATTCCTTAAAGAGGTGGGTTTCAGGTGTCTCCGGAAGGTGGTGATTGACTCCGCTGACCTGGCGTCGTGAGGGAATTTGTTCCACCATTGGGTGCCAGAGCAGCGAACAGGTTTGACTGGGCTGCGCGGGAGTCGTTACCTCAGAGGTTATCTATCCTCAGTAGGTATGGTCAAGAGGGGCTGAGGCAGGCAACGTAGAGTGTATGTAAGACGCCACGTTGTCGGCTTTGAAGTTTGGCGATTGTCCAGGTGCCCGAGTCAGCTTAGCTCTGGCATGGCAATAAGGAGGTTGGCGCGTGTGTCCGCGGTGTGTCGGCACCACACGGGCCGTAGGCAATTAGCGACCATGGAGGCTTCGGGTTATTAACGGGCGGGTTAAGGTTATGGCGAGCTTCCACAACTGGGCAAGCTGGCAGTAGGGTAGGAGAGCGGAGGACGCAGGGCGCTGTACGTGATGCAGAACTTCTGGGAAGGTTGTTATAGCACGAGAAAGCGAGGCTGCCGTGTCCTCAAAGGATTTTCTGGATTGGCGTGGGTTAGGTTCAGGTGGTTTGAATTGGCTAACATGGTGCCAGGTGAGGCCAGGGCAAAGACCGGGAGAGTTGCAGTATATTATTGTCCCAAGGGGCCAGGGTTGACTAGCAGCTGGAGATGACACAGTTGTTCTGGTAATATGCGAACCTGCACATGCCGCAACAGCTGGGCAATCTCGGCTGTGCTAGGACGAGAGGGGGTCGTTACCTGGGGGCTGCGACACTGTTGCTACTGAGCATTGAACATATAACAGGAAACGGGGGTTCACACTGTGTCCTTGGATGTTTAGTCTACCTTGTGTATATTGACAACTATCAACTGGATAACGATTTAGACCTAGAGGGCCCTGTAAACACTTTAAGAAACTTCTGTATACATTTAAGAAGCTCTATGTAGAAACGTACTGAAGCTGCAGCCATGTGACGATTGATTATGTTGCGCTTAGAAGTTTTCTCAGACCAAGAAAACAGCCTCGTACATTTGCAATAATTCTTCAATTCATTTTTGACCATTATGAAAAATTTTAAGACATTTAGACCAAAGTACAAATGAGAATTTGCGAAGACTAGTTGTGCAGTATGGAAATCTTCTCGCAGACTAATGTTGTGTCGGGTCCATATGCAAAGACGAGCGCACCCAGAACGTATCTCCTAAGTTTGATAGGGCTCATAGGGCTCTTATCACAGCGAGACCCCATGTAGCAAACGCCTGACCCGCGTCTAGGAAAACACTTGAGTGGAATTCTTGATCAGAGCGGTCTCAATTTGTCCGCTATAGCGTTCAGCTGGGCCCTTCTCGGTATGCTCTACCTAATGCTACCTAATTCTGGGACGTGCCTTTGAAACTTGGCTAGGGATTCCGGAGGGTTGGGCTTTCTTTTCCGCCCGTCAGCTCTTGGTTGTGCCTTACTTTTCCAACGACTACGTTAACCTGGTAGATGGTTAGAACCTGGACCCCTGCAAGCTTAGGTAAATAACTTATGTGTCATGTTTTTATTATGGTTAAACAGAAAAGGCGGCATGTTGAATTTGGGCCCTGCTCTGAAAATATGTGATATGGTTGGCTTCTAAACCTTTTCGAGTTTGGTAAAAAGTGTGGTGCTCCGCGGGTGTTTCACGTCTTTGACCTATCTAGTTTACTGGTGTTACGAAGTAATGTATTAGTTCTTATTTGACCTTCGGAGACTCCTGGATGCGCATGGGAGTTGCTGGCCTGATTTCTTTCCTTCGTCACAGGGTTGCAGACGCGGCTGTGTCTCCCTATCTTTTGGAACACGTGCACGGTTCCACTTTCGGTGTCCACATGGTTTTCTGCTAGGGACCGGGCCAACACAGGGGACCATTTTCCGGTCTGAAATCAAACTCCATACGCAATGAGGCGACTGGAATGACCAGGGAATCACTGCCGCGGCCCGGAGGTCACGGTCACTCGGACCTGCCGTGGAGGATAGTCTTTCAATTCCCGCTGGCCCAGGGCTCAATGCTCTCCGCATTCCGTGGCCCGAACGGCTGCGCCTTCCCTCTTCCTCCAGGTTTAGCCTTCTCGCCCATAAGCACTAGTCTTACTTCTTCTGTAGTCCACCATGGTCCAAACCCGTGTCTGTTCCTGATCTGCGGGTATATAGTGGGTTGTTTCTTGGATCCTATTGTTTTTGCAACCACCATGTTATATTGCCGGCGAGTCTGAATACTCGCACACTCGTAAATTTGCAGGTTTTTTTGCCACTACCTGTAGTCTCCTCATCTGAGTTCCGCTAAAATAAAGCAGTGCTGAATCCGTAAATGGACCCATTGATTTGTAAATAATTACATATATCGACGCGAAGTTCCTTTGAGATGGAGGCGAAGAAGGCTCGTACTATTAAGCTCCCTCATCTGTTTCCGGTGGGGTTCCGGGACCTCTGCCGCGCTTCCTGTGGCTTTTCCTGCCCTCCCCGCCTTCCTTCACCCCTTGTCCTCGTGCGTTCCGCGTCTCCCTCTCCCAATCGCCCGTATGTTCATCCTCACAAGCACACTGTTTCTCAATTTGCTGTGCTATTCTCTGTCACGTACTTCTCGTTGAGCTCGATTTCCGCTTCCGTGTCAGACTCTCCAACATGGCTTACATCGGCTGGATTCGTACCAGTCGGGGTGTGTCAAGCCGTCCGGGTGGTCACTGTGCATAAATTCCCAATCTCGGCCCCTCACCATCCGACCGGTCACTCTACAATGATATTCTGCTCCCGCAGTTCTATCAATTCGGTCTCATTCATCCCCTACCTCTTTCGCCCTGTAACTATCCCATGGCTCGTTGCTCCCGGGCACAATGAGAACCTGTGCTTCTCAGTTCTACTTTACCCTGGTATATAATGACTGGTAAACCAGCTGTATCAAATTAAACTAGTTCCCCTAATCACAAATGTTTCATTCTGTGAATGGTAAAGTCCATTGTAATAACATTATTTGTGAACACTCCGTGATTACCGCCGTTGCCACTTCCTGGTGATTCGCGGACTTATGGTCTGTTACCCCAGAATGCACATTTTAAAAAGGCGTTTTTTTCAGATGCCTAAAAGGGGGAGCAAGGGGTCTACGGTTGGCTGGTCACGAAGGCAGTTGAAACACCCCCTTTCACTCCCGTTGGTACGAGTCCACTTCTCCCTTATTCTTATTCATGATATCATAGGGACACACACATAGTGGTATGATCTTTAAGGTTGTTAGGTTCGATCGGCATGACTATAGGACCATCCACCAGTGTTTGCCGCCTGGCTGCCATCATTTGCTTAGCTTGTTTAATGGGTGGGCAAGGGGATCATGCGGACCTTTAAACTTATGGCCGCTTTCCTGGTCGTGGTTTGCAAAATACTATCCAACTCCGAACCTATCCTTCAC
>NC_036867.1:21285843-21287402 GCF_002910315.2 Salvelinus sp. IW2-2015
CCCTACATATAATGCTCAGAACTCGGACCCGCCAGCTAGCCAGGACACAGGAATAAACTATGTGTTGTTATGTTTTTTATTATGGTTTTAAACAGAAGGCGCGTGTGAATTTTGGGCCTGCTCTGAAATATGTGGATAGTTGGCTTCTAAACGAGTTCTGTAAAAAAGTGGGGTGTGCTGTCAGTTTATATCAGTTTCGGTAGAGTTAGATGCACTATTGTAAAGTGGTTGTTCCACTGGATATCATAAGGTGAATGCACCAATTTGTAAGTCGCTCTGGATAAGAGCGTCTGCTAAATGACTTAAATGTAAATGTAAATGTATTGCAGGCACTGTGTGTCTCTAAGCCCCAAACTGTGTCACTCCATCCTTGCTGTGTGTGTTTTTCTTGGAAATCTGATGGGATGAATGACTGATTTACAGTTCATGAGGGTTGCCTAATCACACATATGAAGTTTTGGAAAGATCTGACTTTTTTAACCCTTCGAAACAGCCCCTTTGATCCAAATTATGGCACTTCCATTTGGCACAGGAAGCTAAAAGTAAACAAATATCCTCATTGGGGTACACTTTTACAGAATCCTGAGTTTTAAGTCTTTACGTTAAGAACTGACTGATTTACACAGGGTTGAGTGCACTATTTCTCTCAAACTGCAGGTTGGGTATGGCAATACACTTTTAGGGTGATTTTAACCTCTTCCGGTTGCTTCAGGAAGATTAGAATCGACACAGGTAGACCTCATAGTGGCCTGATGGACTGTCATCGAAGACAGGTTCATAAGGCATTCATAACCCACATAGGCTTCAGGTTGAATTTAGAGGAGAAGGCAATGTATTCCTATGGAGATGTCACAGAAAACTGTGAGATGAAAAAAAAATGTTTTCACTGTTAAGGGTTAATGCCACACGGTCAAGGTTTGCACAGATCGGGAGGACCTCAAGAATGTTCCTGAAGTCGAATTGTGCTTCTAACCCTAACTGTTCTCCCGCTGTCACCCAAAAGCACCTGCAATTTAGGGCCAGGCTTCATTATGGGCCTACTTTTTTCATGGTCGCCGAGCTCAGACCGAGCAAGCTACGGTCAAGCAGGGCATCTCGTTGAACTTGGCCCAGCTAGAGATTATGGTAATGCCATTGCAGGCTCTGTGTGTCTTGAAGCCCCGCACTGTGTCACTCCATCCTTACTCTGTGTGTGAGTGTGTGTGTGTGTGTGTGAGAGCTTTTATTTTACATCTGTTGGGAGAAATGACTGATTTACAGTTCATGAGGGTTGCCTAATCACACATATGAAGTTTTGAAAAGATCTGACATTTTTAACCCTTCAAAACAGCAACTATGACACCATCTTAAGGCTGTCTCTTATACACATCTAGATGTGTATAAGAGACAGGGTAGTGGTTCCTCTCCATCGCTCGTTGGTGTTGATTTCAGAATGTCAATTTGGTGATGGTACCTCACTGTTTAAACATATTGCAAATGCTCTGAAGAGGTTTTTTCTTGGTTAGTGGCTTCAATATTTAGTTAGTCCGAATTGGTGGAATAGCCTGAAGTAGTAGAAA
>NC_036867.1:21615295-21813368 GCF_002910315.2 Salvelinus sp. IW2-2015
CAACAGCTTTTCAATTTTTGAGAGGAATGGAAGATTCGATAGGCCGATAGTTTTTTATATTTTCCGGTCAAGGTTTGGCTTTTTCAAGAGAGGCTTTATTACTGCCTTTTTAGTGAGTTTGGTACACATCCGTGGATAGAGAGCCGTTTATTATGTTCAACATAGGAGGCCCAAGCACAGGAAGCAGCTCTTTCAGTAGTTTAGTAGGAATAGGATCCAGTATGCAGCTTGAAGGTTTAGAGGCCATGATTATTTTCATCATTGTGTCAAGAGATATAGTACTAAAACACTTAGTGTCTCTCCCGATCCCAGGCCCTGGCAGAGCTGTGCAGATCCAGGACAGCTAAGCCCTGGAGGAATACGCAGATTTAAAGAGGAGTCCGTATTTTGCTTCTAATGATTCATATCTTTTCTCAAAGAAGTTAATCAATTTATTACTGCTGAAGTGAAAGCCATCCTCTCTTGGGAATGCTGCTTTTAGTTAGCTTTGCAACAGTATCAAAAATACATTTTGGATTGTTCTTATTTTCCTCAATTAAGTTGGAAAAAGTAGGATGATCGAGCAGCAGTGAGGGCTCTTCGGTACTGCACGGTACTGTCTTTCCAAGCTAGTCGGAAGACTTCCAGTTTGGTGTGGCGTCATTTCCGTTCCAATTTTCTGGAAGCTTGCTTCAAAGCTCGGTATTTCTGTATACCAGAGCTAGTTTCTTATGACAAATGTTTTTCGTTTTTAGGGGTGCCACTGCAAAAAAGCGTCTTTTTTTTTTTTGTAAATTGAAATTTGCTATCGTAAATGTTAGCAACACCTCCGCCTTGCGGGATGCACGGGGATATGGTCACTAGTGTAACCAGGAGGTGAGGCCTCATTTAACACAGTAAAGTTCATCAGGCTTTAGCCATGTTTCAGTGCAGGCCAATCACACAAGATTATGATCAGTGATTAAGTTTCATTGACTTAACTGCCTTGAAGTGAGGGATCTAACATTAAGTAACCTATTTTGAGATGTGAGGTATCACGATCTCTTTCAATAATGGCGGAATGGAGGAGGTCTTATCCTAATGGATTGCTAAGGCGAAACACCGCATGTTTAGTTTTGCCCAACCTAGGTCGAGGCACGACAAGTCTCAATGGGGATGGCGAGCTACTACACTGATGTGCTATTGCAGACTCCACTAAGCTGGCGGTTGGCTAACAGCCTGCTGCCTGCCTGCACCCTATTCATGTGGAGCTAGAGGAGTTAGACGCCTATCTATGTTAGTCCGATAAGATGAGAGCACCCTCCAGCTAGGATGGGTCGTCACTCTCAGCAGTCAGCTTGTTCCTGTTTGTGGGTGAGTCCAGAAAGGGCGCATTATCTACAAATTCTATCTTTGGGGGGGGGCAGAAAACAGTTTTCAACCGCGATTGAGTTGTGAGACTCTGCTGTAGAGCTCATCACTCCCCCTAACTGGAGGGGCAGAGACAATTACTCGATCCGAACACATCTTTCTAGCTGATTTACACGCTGAAGCTATGTTGCGCTTGGTGACCTGCTGACTGTTTCATCCTACATCGTTGGGCCGACGTGGATAACAATATCTCATACTCTCTACACTCCCCAGATTTAGCTTTAGCCAGCCCATCTTCAGATTAGCCTTAACGTCGGTAGCCCTGCCCCTGGTAAACAGTGTATGATCGCTGGATGATTCGTTTTAAGTCTAATACTGCGGGTATGGAGTCGCCAATGACTAGGGTTTCAAATTTGTCAGAGCTAATGTGGGAGCCTTCGCGTCTCAGACCCGTAACGGGAGGAGTAGAGACCAGAGAAGGCTCGGCTTCTGACTCCGACCAATACTTAATGGGGAAAACCGGTTGAAGTTTCTGTCGGCTGAATGAGCGACCCAGTTGAGCATTCAAAACATTCCCTCCAGAAGCCATGAGAAAGTTGTCCGGCTGCGGGACTGTGCGGGGGATTTATACTAACGTACTATCTGTTACTTACTGGTGGCACAGACGCTGTTTCATCCTTTCCACACTGAAATTCCCTTGCTAACGATTGCGTCTGAAGCTGGGCTTGCAGCACAGCTATCCCGCCGTAAGGCGATCGTTCTCCGTATATTATGATACAGCGACTGCAATTTAAAAGACATATGTTAATGTACTACTTGTCGGCTGTTGAAGGTGCTGACGAACCATGTCCAATAAAGCGTCCGGATGAAAAGTTGAATGAGAAAAAAAAAAAAATTTGATGGAAAAACTAAAATATAAACGGTAATTTTGCTTGCTGTTTGGGGTTTTAGGCTGGGTTTCTGTACAGCACTTCGAGATATTAGCTGATGTACGAAGGGCTATATAAAATAAACTTGTTTGATTGAAACTTGATCACTAAGGAACGGTTCAAACACACCCACACAGTTGTCAAGACCGTGCCTCTTGCCCCTCAGGAAGCTGAAAATATTTGTCATGGGCCCTCAGATCCTTAAAAAGTTCTACAGCTGCACCATTGAGAGCATCTTGACTGTCTGCATCACCGCTTGGTGCGGCAACTACAAAGTACTCGACCATTACAGAGGGCGCTACAGAGGGTGGTGAGTACGGCCCAGAACATCACTGCGGCAGAGCTCACTGCCATTCAGGACCTCTTTACCAGGCGGTGTTGGAGGAAGGTTCCAACATTTTTTCAAAGACTCCAGCCACCCAAGCCATAGACTGTTCTCTCTGCTACCGCATGGCAAGTGGTACCAGTGCACCAAGTCTGGAACCAATAGAACCATGAACAGCTTCTACCTCCGAGCCATAAGACTTCTAAACAAGACTGCTAAATAGCTAATCAAATGACTACCTGTGTAATGACCGTTTTTTAGCTAACTCTCTTGCACTGACTATAAAGACACTGGACTCTAACCACACACTCATTCACACTTACACTGACAACCCAACACACACAAACACACACTACATTCGCCTACACACATAACATGCGCACACATGCATAATGACCACACACACACACACACACACTTACCAGACACGCTGCCCCTACTGCACCACATACACTGCTTATACAGCTCTGTCTGTTATCTATCCTGTTGCCTTGTCACTTTACCCCACCTGTATGTACAGTACATAGCTAGCTCAACTACCTCGTACCTCTGCAAAATTACTCTATACTGGTACTCCCTGTATATAGCCATTGTATTTTTCACTCGTTATTGTTTCTCTTTATTCCACTGTGTGTTCATTCCTTGTGTCACTATTTATACAGTACCAGTCAAAAGTTTGGACACACCTACTCATTCAAGAGTTTTTCTTTATATATACTATTTTCTACATTGTAGAATAATTGTGAAGACATCAAAACTATTAAATAACACATATGGAATCATGTAGTAACCAACAAATTGTTAAACAAATCAAAATATATTTTATATTTGAGATTCTTCAAGGTAGCCATCCTTTGCCTTTGCACACTCCTGGCATTCTCTCAACCAGCTTAATGAGGTAGTCACCTTGAATGCATTTCAATTAACAGGTGTGCCTGTTAACTGTGGAATTTCTTTCCTTCTTAATGCGTTTGAGCCAATCAGTTGTGTTGTGACAAGGTAGGGTTGGTATAAAGAATCTAGCTCTATTTGGTATTAGACCACGTCTATATTATGTCAAGAAACGCTCAAATAAGCAAAGAGAAACGACAGTCCATCATTACTTTAAGACGGAACATTTCAAGAACTTTGAAAGTTTCTTCAAGTGCAGTCGCAAAAACCATCAAGTGCTATGATGAAGCTGGCTCTCATGAAGACCACCACAGGAAAGGAAGTCCCAGAGTTACCTCTGCTGCAGAGGAGGATAAGTTCATTAAAGTTACCAGCCTCAGAAATTGCAGCCCAAATAAATGCTTCACAGAGCTCAAGTAACAGAGACATCTCAATGTCTCAAACTGTTCAGAGGAGACTGTGTGAATCAGGCCTTCATTATCGAATCGCTACAAATAAACCACTACCAAAGGACACCAATAAGAAGAAGATACTTGCTTGGGCCAAGAAACACAAGAAATGGACATTAGACCAGTGGAACTCTGTCCTTTGGACTGATGAGTCCAATTGTGAGATTTTTGGATCCAACCGCCATGTCTTTGGAAGATGCAGAGTAGGTGAACAGATGATCTCTGCATATGTAGTTCCCACCGTGAAGCTTGGAGTAGGAGGTGTGATTGTGCTTTGCTGGTGACACGGTCTGTGATTTATTTAGAATTGAAGGCACACTTAACCAGCATGGCTACCACAGCATTCTGCAGCGATACGCCATCCCATCTAGTTTGTGCTTATTGGGATTATCATTTGTTTTTCAACAGAACAATGACCCAACACACCTCCAGGCTGGGTAAGGGCTATTTGACCAAGAAGGAGGGTGATGGAGTGGTGTATCAGATGACCTGGCCTCCACAATCACCCAACCTCAACCCAATTGAGATGGTTTTGGATGACTTGGACCGCAGAGTGAAGGAAAAGCAGCCAACAAGTGCTCAGCATATGTGCGAACCCCTTCAAGACCGTTGGAAAAGCATTTCAGGTGAATCTGGTTGAGAGAATGCCAAGCGTGTGCAAAGCAGTCATCAAGGCAAAGGATGGCTACTTTGAAGAATCTGAAATCTAAAATATATTTGTATTTGTTTAGCACTTCTTTGGTTACTATATGATTCCATATATGATATTTCATAGTGTTGATGTATTCACTATTATTCTACAATGTAGAAAACAGTAAAAATAAAGAAAACCCCTTCAATGAGTAGGTGTGTTCAAACCTTTGACTCGTACTCGAGCTCCCGAGTGGCGCAGCGGTCTAAGACACTGCATCTCAGTGCTAGATGCATCACTACAGACCCTGGGTTGATTCCAGGCTGTATTAGAACCGACCGTGATTGGGAGTGCCGTAGGGTGGTCCACAAATGACCCAGCGTTGTCTGGGTTAGGTTTGGTTGGGGTAGGCCGTCACTGTAAGTAAGAATTTGTTTTTAACTGACTTGCCTCGTTAAATACATTTTTACTGTACTGTATATTATAATATATATATTTATTTTTTATCGTCAACTCTGCATTGTTGCATTGAAAATGACCTGTAAGTAACCATGTCACTGTTAGTTTATACAGATAGTTTACGAAGCATGTGACAAATACAATTTGATTTGATTTTGAGATAGTGGTCTTCAGGTTTCTGTACATTTTTCTCAACTGAGGACTGAGCACTCTCTCACAATGTGAAATGTATCTCTTGTAACTAATTCACAATACCGTTTTCTTTCTGTCTCCGTACAATTCACTAAACCACTCAGCTTTCCAGCTCCACACAAAAGTCAGCTAGGCCATTTCCAGTCAGTCAAAATGTTCCTAGATTCTGCATAATTTTACAAGCCTAGTCTGTCTGTATGCCTGTGCTCAAGACAGACAAACACTCCAGGTTGGGCATTCACTTTATGATAAGTAATTTTGTACATCAAAAGTGTTCACAAAAATGTTAGGACTTGAATGGCGGTCTAATGTATTACATTTTGGCAGGATTTGAGGATACTAGTCATCCAATCCAAGAGCAAGATCCAACTATCATTACAGCCAGTCATTAAAAATCGCAGACACTCAAGTTGGAGAATTTCCATTGTTACAGGCATTTCATTTGGGTTTATTATATTTTTTTGTGAAGGGGTCGTAGCTCCTCAACATAACTAGCTTTCTAATAACAATCCCTTAAATCCCTTCATAACCTAATTATGAGGCCTCACTTGATTAAGTCAGTATCTTCTGATATGATGTGATTATGACAAGTTGGTGTTGAACTTTTACTTTTATCAATACACCTTTTGAAGATTTGTTCTAGTAGACTTTAATCCTGTTAGTGAGTGATTGATCAAACCGCGTTTTCTACAAGCCTTTGCTTTATTACTGTTCAAAGAACAAGCTTGATCAATGGCCCTGGGACCCCCATACAGATGGTAGTTCTACAAAACCAACTCTGCTGATAAACCCAGCCGGATTTACGGGACTTGCTAAAAAAACAGTAAACTAAAAATGGATAAAAGCTTGAATGTTGTCTTTACTGGTTAAAATGGTATTGCCAATTGTTTGATGTACAACAGGTAATAGTGCATCGACAACTGCACATTCACATGTTCTGATTGACACAGACAAAATAAAGTTAGTTTTTTACATTTATTTATTCATTATATTTATTTATCCATTTCATTTAGAAGTCCAGACAGAGGAATTAAATGAGTCACGCACAAAGCCATACAAAGTCTGTTTTGGAGTGTACCTATCACCACACAAAAATAAATTAGATTGTCACTTAGGCATAAAACATTCACATTATTGTTTTCTTCAATCTTGTCAAAAAATAATGTTCCCCGACAGTCAGTCGTCCACAGAGTGAGGCAGCCAGGTATATTATCAGCACAGTGCTCCTTTACAGATGAGTAGGAAGAGACAGCTGAAGCCTGAGGCACGCATTTCTACATGCTGAAAAATAATTGAAATGTGTAAGAGATTGTAATTGGCTCCAGGGAGAGTCAAGGGGAGTAAAGAAGATGCCAGGCATCCTTGTATTATCCCTAGACTAAAGATGACACACGGTATATATGCATTATACCTAGCCCAGTCTGAGACAAACAGAGAAAAATACATAAATGTGTAATTCTTGTGCAATTCATATCTATGGGCTACATTTAGTTTTTTTCTTTCATAATTTTTTTCTGGCATTAGTGCATAATTTTATTTAACCAGGCAAGTCAGTTAAGAACAAATTCTTATTTACAATGACGGCCAAGCCTGGACAATGCTGGGCCAATTGTGCACCGCCCTATGGGAGGGCTGGATGTGATTCAGCCTGGTTTTGAACCAGGGATTGTAATGCCACCTCTTACACTGAGATGCAGGGCCTTAGACCGCAGTACCACTTGGGAGTCCTCAAGAGAGTAAGCAAAGAGAATTCCCAGCATCCCGGCATCAATTGCATCTGGTGAACTTGCCTTCAGCACTGCCAGGCGTAATGTTGAATCCAGGCTCTTCCGGTATCCTACAAGGCAGGTTTGAGGATTTAGCAAGGTAACTTTGGTCAACTGAGTGCTGACTTCGACTCGGGATAACCGTTCATAAGAAAGTGGATTACCTTTTAGCCAAATGTCACATTACACATTTAGTAATGACAAGATGTATTTTAAAATTCACACAATGTAATACTTAACAAACTATCAATAGGAGTGGGAAAAAAGGTGCTTGTACATTGATAAGCACACCAAAGACGGCATTAACGATAAGCAATAAAATAAAGACGGCACTTTTAAAAGCCTATTCTACACCATAGCCTGCTGAATTTGCAATATAACTTTTCTTTCATTATGTTTTCGGTACAAAATGAAAATGTGGCACTGACTCACCACCATGCATTTATGTTTCAGCATTGTCTCTATGAATAGTTCGGCGCTCGACTAGCCATGTGAGACATGCACACACAGTTACAAGCCTGCTAGAGTTAGCGGTAGGCGGACAAGCAATGTCCACCATTGTAGCATAAATGAAGCCTGAGCTGGAATGAGAAGTTAACTGAAGCTGGTTAGCTTTAGAGAACCCTGAGTAGGGTTCGTAGGGTACCCCCCTGGCACAGAGGATTCTGTTTCTCAACAGTGCTGAAATAGAAAGGAAGACAATGTAGGCAATTAAAGCCTCATAACTGGACAGTGGGTAATTTTTTTACTTTATGTTGTGTTATAGCCTAGTCATTTATTTTTTCTTTCATTAAATGTTGTATTTAATGAATATGCCATTCTAGGCTATTTGCCCACACAGGCAGTCTCTGCCTACAAGATGTAAATTTGTTGTTTCACATTTTGTTTGATTTCAGAAAAAGTATAGGCTATACTGATCAATAAGCCATTTCAAATTAGTAGGCCTGAATGCTCAATAAAAATGTAATTGTTCAATAAATTATTTAAAGGACAAAATAGCCTAATTGTACGGTGCATTTTCACAAAAGCATGTTAGGTTGATTTAGGCTATCGTTTGACTTTTCTTTGTTCCAGCAAAACATTTGGCTACTATTCAATAGGCCTAAATATTCAATAAATTAATTAAGAAATGTTGAAGAAAAACTCAAATGCTCTGTAAATGTTGAGGAGAAAAGGGAAGTGTAAAGTTAATTTTTTATATTTGTGGGTTATAATTCATGCATGCCTCATGGTGTCCTGCTTGGTGTCCTGCTAGCGGTATAATTCCGACAAAATCCGGTGAAATTGGAGAGTGCCAAATTCAAATTACAAAATTGTAATATTAAACATTCATGAACATACAAGTGTCTTACATAATTTAAAAGCTTAACTTCTTGTTAATCCAACTGTGTTGTCAGATTTCAAAAAGGATTTACGGCAAAAGCATACCATGCGATTATCTGAGGACTGTGCCCCACATCAAAATACTTTTTCAACCAGCACCGGCTTCACAAAAATCACAAATAGCGATAAAATAAATCACTTACCTTTGAAGATCWTCCTCTGTTTGCAATCCCAAGGGTCCCAGCTACACAATGAATTTTCGTTTTGTTCGATAAAGTCCTTCTTTATATCCAAAAAAATCAGTTTAGATGGCGCATTTGATTTCAGTAATCCACTCCTTCAACATGCATACAAAGGAATCCAAAAAGCTACCGATAAACTTCCTCCAAACAAGTGAAACAATGTTTCAATTCAATCCTCAGGTACCCTAATATGTAAATAAATGATAATATTATTATATTAAGAACGGTGTTCAATCGGAAAGGAAAATATCAAAGAGCATGCCCTCATTCACGAGCGCCAAAAGCCTACCTTCCCTGATGAGAACACCTTGGATAATCTACTTGTTCGTTTTTCAAGAAACAAGCCTGAAACCCTTTCTAAAGATTGTTGATATCTAGTGGAAGCCATAGGAACTGCAATCTGGGAGCTATTTTTATATATAGAACCATACACTTCCATTGGAAAGGCCTGTGACCTCCAAAACTAAAAATTCTGGATGGAATTTCCTCAGGTTTTTGCCTGCCATATCAGTTCTGTTATACTCACAGACATTATTTTAACAGTTTTAGAAACTTCAAGGAGTCTATCTAATTCTACCAGGTACATGCTTATCCTAGCCTCTGGGCCTGAGTAACAGGCAGTTTACTTTGGGCACATTAGTCAGGCAGAAAGTCAGTGTGCTGCCCCCTAGCCCTAAGAAGATTTATAGTCGGGCGGTTTATGGTTGGGTTATTATCAATTGCGGGTGGGTGCAGGTGAACAAACAGCTGACCTGTGAATCACTAACTCAATATGCTAGCTATAGCTAATGATTAGCTAGATACAGTAGTTAGCTTGCTAGCTAGCAAGGGAGATAATGTGATTATGATGTAAGGCATGTTAGTGTTTAGCTACTGTATAACTGAGTTAGGATCCACCCCATAGAGAGGGGTAAAACTCCCTGGAAATGACCAGGACTAATTGGATTTATCCTACCTACTTAAATGAGGGGATATGTTGTGGATTCCCTACTAGGGAGCAGGTTTAATAATCCAAACTTTGTCTTTCCATGATTAATAATTGTATTCCCCTTTTATGGGAAATGGTTTCAGTTGGATATTGCAAGCTGAGCCCAAATTCTTGGACAGTGCAGGTAAATCAACCAACCACATATCACAGTCTTATCACAATAACATCTTCCTCAATACATCAACCATCAGAAAAATACCTATCATCTGTTTAGAAAGTATACATTAACTACATGTTCAAGTCTAAACCTGGTGACTACTACGTGCAAAGGAAAGGACCTACAGTAACAACACGTAATTTATTTAATTGAAAGAGGTAAACTACCTAGAGCGTGTGAGCTCACCCTGAAAGCAAATCTGATGTTACAAATTAATTGATAGATTTAATAGATATTAGATTATAAAGTACTGCCCTCAGGTGGAAGAATCAATTACTACAAAATACTGGAGATGAACGCTGCACACACACTGAGTACATAAACCGATACACTGCAACATCGTACACACTGAGTAAGGAGGATGCAAATGATGAGGGAGATGAAAACATGCCACACAAAATGTCAATAAAACTACACTTTTAGATTTCTACAATGGACTAATATAATTAATGGTTAAAAAGTGAATATACAAAACAGAATAGGAAATATATTGATAGTATAGGTATGCCAATGCATTTCATGGAAACTGAGGTTGTGACTAGGCCGGCTGGATCTCAGTATTTTCCACGTCACATACAATTCTTCTGGAAAAAAACATCAGCTTTTGTGCTTTTAAAATTACTTTCTAATGACTGGAAAGATGCAGGCAGTACCCGTTCAAAGCGTTGCCATGGTGACAGTGGCACATGGTGCAGTGATGGAGTCATGGCCAGACAAGCATGGATCTTTAGCCCAGACCAAGACACCAAGCGTGAGATCCCTTGTGTCAAGACCCAGTCCACAGACCACATAACTCACAACTGGTGGTAACATTACAGTTTACAGACCACAATCCATGTCTCAGTGGTTTCACAGATCATGGCACTATCTGTTAAGACAACCATGCATCAATGAAGCTACAGCACACAAACCAGAAAAAATGCAAGAGGTAAGAGATGCATCAGTCTCAACATCAGTCTCAACAGTATGTAATATCAACCGAAAGAGAGGCTTTGAAGAGACTAGCTCCTCCATTCCTTCATACCCCAGTCTCACCACTAACCCACACACAATTCAAATCAAATCAAATTGTATTTGTCACAGACGTAGACTTTACCATCAAATGCTTACTTACGAACCGTTTCCCAACAATGCAGTTCAATGTCAAGAAAATGTGCAAATAGATCAAAAGAAAATAGTAATAATAAAATAACACAATACAATAACAATAACTAGGCTATATACAAGGAAGTACTGGTATCGAATCAGTAATACATCAAATCAAATCCATTTTTATTGGTCACATACACATGGTTAGCAGATCTTAATGCGAGTGTAGCGAAATGCTGGTGCTTCTAGTTCCGACAGTGCAGTAATATCTAACAAGTAATCGAACAATTCCCCAACAAACAACTACCTAATACACACAAATCTAAACGGATGGAATAAGAATACGGACATATAAATATATGGATGAGCGATGGCCGAACAGCATAGGCAAGATGCAATAGATGGTATAAGATACATTATATACATATGAGATGAGTAATGTAAGATATGTAAAAATTCTTAAAATGGCATTGTTTAAAGTGACTAGTGATCCATTTAATAAAGTGGCCAACGATTTGAGTCTGTATGTAGGCAGCAGCCTCTCTGAGTTAGTGACTGCTGTTTAACAGTCTGATGGCCTTGAGATAGAAGCTGTTTTTCAGTCTCTCGGTCCCAGCTTTGATGCACCTGTACTGACCTCGCCTTCTGGATGTTAGCGGGGTGAACAGGCGGTGGCTCAGGTGGTTGTTGTCCTTGATGATCTTTTTGGCCTTCCTGTGACATCTGGTGCTAAAGGTGTCCTGGAGGGCAGGTAGTTTGCCCCTGTTGATGCATTGTGCAGACCGCACCACCCTCTGGAGAGGTTGAGGGCAGTGCAGTTGTCGTACCAGGCGGTGATACAGCCAGACAAGATGCTCTCAATTGTGCATCTGTAAAAGTTTGTCAGGGTTTTAGGTGATAAGCCAAATTTCTTCAGCCTCCTAAGGTTAAAGAGGAGCTGTTGCGCCTTCTTCACCACACTGTCTGTGTGGGTGGACCATTGTAGTTTGTGACGTGTACGCCGAGGATCTTAAAACTTTCCGCCTATACTTAAGTATCAAAAGTAAAAGTATAAATAATTTCAACTCAAACCAGATTGCCTCATTGTTTGGGATTTTGAATGTATTGAAAGACAGGGGCACACTCCAACACTCAGACATCATTTACAAATTAAGCATGTGAGTTTAGTGAGTACGCCAGATCAGAGGTAGTAGGGATGACCAGGGATTTTCCATTGATAAGTGTGTGAATAGGACAATTTTCCTGTCCTGCTAAGCATTCAAAAAGCATTTCCACTACTGTCCCTTCAATGTGGATAGGGGGGTGCTGAAGTCCACGATCATCTCCTTTGTTTTGTTGACGTTGAGTTAGAGGTTGTTTTCCTAACCCCACACTCCGGCTGCCCTCACCTCCTCCCTGTAGGTTGTCTCGTCGTGGTTGGTAATCAAGCCCACTACTGTTGTGTTATCTGCAAACTTGATGATTGAGTTGGAGACGTGCATGGCCACACAGTCATGGGTGAACAGGGAGTACAGGAGGGGGCTGAGCACGCACCCTTGTGGGGCCCCAGTGTTGAGTGTCAGCGAAGTGGAGATGTTGTTTCCTACCTTCACCACCTGGGGGGGGGTGGCCCGTCAGAAAGTCCAAGACCCAATTGCACAGGGCAGGGTTGAGACCCAGGGCCTCCAGCTTAATGATGAGCTTGGATGGTACTATGGTGTTGAATGCTGAGCTGTAGTCAATGAACAGCATTCTTACATAGGTATTCCTCTTGTTCAGATGGGATAGGGCAGTGTGCAAGTGTGATGGCGATTGCATCATCTGTCGACCTGTTGGGGCGGTATGCAAACTGAAGTGGGTCTAGGGTGGCAGGTAAGTTGGAGGTGATATGATCCTTGACGAGTCTCTCAAAGTACTTAATTATGACAGAAGTGAGTGCTTCGTTGCAACAGTCATTTTGTTTGGTTATCTTTGCTTTCTTGGGAACAAGAACAATGGTGGCCAACTTGAAGGATGTGGGGACAGCATACTGAGATAGGGATCGATTGATTATGTCCGTATGCACACCAGCCAGCTGGTCTGCGCATGCTCTGAGGACTGCGTGGCCAGATGGATGCCGTCTGGGCAAGCTGCCTTGCGAGGGTTAACACGTTTAATTGTCTTACGTCGGCCACGGAGRAGGRGRGGGGKGGGGGGGGGSSGSMGYCCTTGTTAGCGGGCCGCATCAGTGGCACTCTATTATCCTCAAAGCTGGCAAAGAAGGTGTTGAGGTAGTCTGGAAGCAATACGTCATTGTCCGTGACGTGGCTGGTTTCCTTTTTGTAGTCCGTCATTGCCTGTAGACCCTGCCACAAACGTCTCACCTCTGAGCCGTTGAATTGCGACTCCACTTTGTCCCTGTACCAACATTTCGGAAAGCCCTATGGGCACTGGTCAAAAGTAGTGCACTATAAATGGAAAAGGGTGCCAGTTGGGATGCACACATACATACACCCATTATTTCAATGTAATTTCCTGTCCTACAAATGAAATGCTTTATGTTCCGCCTGCTGTGGGATTATTTAAAATACTCTTCAGGGGGAAGCTGGTTCCACAATTGGGGTGCCAGGACAGAGGAGAGCTTTGACTAACTCGTGATCATGCACGTTGCAAATGAGATGTAACTGTAAATTCCTTTAATTTTCTTTCGCTGGTGCCATTTCATTATCTGGATAGAAACTTGTGTTTTCTAGCTAACGTTAACACCAATCAAAGCGATGGAGCATGTAGCAAGTCAAAACCATTCATATTGGGGCTACAGGGGGAGCTGGTTTGCTAAATTCTATCATGCAATTTCACAATTTTGTGCAAAGTACTTAAGTAAAAACATTAAAGTCGTTTTTTAGAAAATCTGTAGTTTATTTTAGAACAAATACTTTTAGACTTTTACTCAAGTTCAATTTACCGGGAGACTTTTACTTTTCTGTTAAGGTATCTATACTTTTACTCAAGTATGACAGTTGGTTACTTTTTCCACCATGACAGACTACCTTCAAAATAAGTGAAAATGTTTACCTTTTCAAATAAATTATGATAATGTTTTTGTGAAAAAAAATGTACGTGTGAAAACACAAGTTTACACTCTCTACTTTTATTTGCTCCATGGCTCAGGCGGCCAAGTGGACGACAGGCTGTTTGGATTATCTCAGTCATGAAGAGCAATAACTTTGCAGCTGTTTCTAATTTCTGGTGGGTGGTAACATTCAAATAAAACCCAGCCCTGAACTGAAATGTAGGCTGAAAATAATTTGTATGTCATATCATAGGAAAAGACACATCATTCACAAGGATTTGCACAAAGTGGGCAGTTTTGGGTTCTGTTACTTCAAGCCCAAATATATTATACTTTGACTAAAGCGATTAATTATTGATTTAAATCATTGTTCTGGCCATCGTCTTTCAGCTCTAAAAGGTGGATTTCTACTGGTGTGGGCGTTTAAGCAGTGACTGCACAAAAGGGAGCAGAGCCAGGGGAGCAGGTGGCTATCTGTAGGCAGCGTAGTCTGTAGCGTATTAACTGTGTCCCGAATAGCATCCTATTCCCTATATAGTGCACAAATTTTGGCCCTGGTCAAAAAGAGTGCACTATATAGAGAATAGGATGCCATTTTGGACGCACATTTGTCTATGCTGAGCAGGAGGGTTCAGGATCGTGCATGGAGAGCTGTTAGCAGAGAGAAAAAGGTAATCGCTGCATGTCATGAGTAAGGATGACATACAGTATTCATACTCCTTGACTTATTCAACATTTTGTTGTGTTACAACCTGAATTCAAAATGGATAAAAAACATATATTTTCTCACTCATCTACATAAAATACCACAAAATGACAAAGCAAAAACATTTTTAGAAATGTTTGCAAATTATGTGAAAATTAAATACAGAATTAGCTCATAATTAGCTAAATTACATAAGTATTCACACCCCTTAGTCAATACGACAATACAGACTCACCTTTGGCAGCGATTACAGCTGTGAGTCTTTCTGGGTAAGTCTCTAAGAGCATTACACACCCGGATTGTACAATATTTGTAAAACAAAATTATTCAAGGTCTGTCAAGTTGGTTGTTGATCATAGCTAGACAGCATTTTTCAAGTCTTGCCATAGATTTTCAATCCGATTTAAGTCAAATTTGTTTTTAGGCCACTCAGGAACATTCAGTGTCATCTTGGTAAGCAACTCCAGTGTATATTATGGCCTTGTGTTTTAGGTTATTGTCCTGCTGATAGGTGAATTTTGTCTCCCATTGTCTGTTGGAAAGTGTTCCTCTAGGATATTGCCTGTGCTTAGCTGTATTCCGTTTATTTTTATCCTACAAAAACTGCTGAGTCCTTGCTGATGACAAACATAACCATAACATGATACAGTCACAACCATGCTTGAAAACATGTGGTACTCAGTGATGTGTTGTGTTGGATTTTCCCCAAACATAGCACTTCACATTCAGGACATGAAGTCAATTTCTTTGCCATATTTTTTGCAGTTTTACTTTAGTGTCTTTTTGCAAACAGCATGCATGTTTTGGAATATTTTTATTTTGTACAGGCTTTCTTCTTTTCACACTGTCATTTATGTCAATATTGTGGAATAACTATAAAGTTGTTGATCCATCATCCTCAGTTTTCTCCTATCACAGCCATTAAAACTTCTTCAGGATTGGTGGGTCCCCTGCGGGACGGTTGAGCTAACGTAGGCAGATACGATTAGCATGAGGTTGTATGTAACACGAACCTTTCCCAGGACATAGACATATCTGATGTTGGCAGACAGCTTAAATTCCTATTAATTTAACTGCACTGTCCAATTTACAGTAGCTTTACAGTGAAATAATACAATGCTATTGTTTGAGGAGAGTGCACAGTTTTGGACATGAAAAGTTATTAATAAACAAATTAGGCACATTTGGGCAGTCTTGATACAATTTTTTTACAGAAATGCAATGGTTCATTGTATCAGACTAAAACTGTGCATATACACTGCTGCCATCTAGTGGCCAACATTTAATTGCACATGGGCTGGAATAATACATTATGGCATTTTTGATGGTACAAAAAAATCAACAAAAAAAAAGTTTTTTTTCCTATGTATTATCTTTTACCAGATCTATTGTGTGTTATTCACCTAGATTACTTTCACATTTCCACAAAATTCAAAGTGAATCCTTTCAAATGGTACCAATAATATGCATATCCTTGCTTCAGGGCCTGAGCTACAGGCAGTTCGATTTGGGTATGTCATTTTAGGCAAAACATTTTCAAAAAGGCTGCAGTGACACATCCATAACCTGAGCGGAAACCAGATTGCATACCTGAGAGAATACTATAGACATCAAGAATGCCAATCAGTTGATTATTGACAAGTTTTTCCAACAATTTTGATAAACTGGGCAAAATAGAAATTGGCCTATAACAGTTAGGATCTGCTTGATCTCCCCCTTTAAATAAGGGATGGACTGTGGCTGCCTTCCAAGCAATGGGAACCGCGCCAGAAAGGAGAGATATATTAAACAGGTTGGAGATGGGGTTGGCGATGATAGGGGCAGCAACCTTAAAGAAGAAAGGGTCTAAAACATCTGACCCAGATTGTTTTTTCGGGGTCAAGTTTTAGGAGCTCCTTTAGCATCTCGGACTCAGTGACTACCTGCAGGGAGACATTTTGTAGCGGGGCAGTGGAAAAAGAGGGAGAAGCATGGATAGTTGCATGAGAAGGGGTGGAAGATGAGGAAATGTTGCTGAGTCAAATAGGAATCCTGACACAAAGTTTTTTAGCAAGAGTCTATGACAAATCAGGACAGGTCGTTTCACTGAGCAGCCATTATGAACACAGGCTATAAAACAGTGATCACTAAGGTCATTACAGAAAACACCAGACTGATATCTATCAGGATTAATTGTGAGGATAACATTGAGGAGAGTAGCCTTTTCGGGTGTTTTGGAGTCATACCTTGTGGGATTGTTGATAACTTGAGAAAGATTTAGGGCATCCCATTCCTTTAGAACTTGGCCAGGTGGTTTAAACATATCCCAGTTTAGGTCACCTAGCAGACCAAATTCAGACTTAGTGTAAGGGGCCAGGAGAGAGTTTAGGGCAGGTAGGGTACATGCGGGTGCTGATGGAGGAGGATAGCACCCAGCAACAGTCAACAAAGAGCTATTTAAAAGTTTAATGCTTAAAACCAGCAAATTAAATTGTTTGGGGACAACCGAGCACCAAAGGTGATTCTTGGTAAAGATTGCCACTCCCCCACCTTTGGAAGATCTGTCTTACCGAAAAAAGTTACAACCAGAAAGGATAAGTGTTAAGGTTAGGGTTAAGGATATGATTAGGATTCGCATTAAGGTTAGGCTTAGAGCCTGGGTTAAGGCATCAGCATGCTTAAGTTCTGAAGTCGGCTACGCGAACCAAACGAGTGTGCTCGTATACTCCCTTAAAAGATATTCGCTTGAAAAACAACAAAAAGCGGGAACAGTACCGTTTGTCCATTCTGAGACACCGTAGCCAGCATACACTTCCTCAGAATAAATCTAATATAAGTCAAGTGTGTAATTATTTTTCATGTTTTTGCCGAAGAGATCAAAAACAAAGCAAAAAAAAAAACGTCCTCTCACTGTCAACTGCGTTTATTTTCAGCAAACTTGTAATATGTGTAAATATTTGTATGAACATAGGATTCAACAACTGAGACATAAACTGAACAAGTTCCACAGACATGTGACGAACAGAAATGGAATAATGTGTCCCTGAACAAAGTGGGGGTCAAAATCAAAAGTAACAGTCAGTATCCGGTGTGGCCACCAGCTGCATTAAGTACTGCAGTGCATCTCATCCTCATGGACTGCACCATATTTGCCAGTTCTTGCTGTGAGATGTTACCCCACTCTTCCCCCAAGGCACCTGTAAGTTCCCGGACATTTCTGGGTGGAATGGCCCTAGCATTCATCCTCCGATCCAAGAGGTCCCAGACATACTCAATGTGATTGAGCTCCGGGATCATCGCAGGACATTGCAGAACTGACATTCCTGTTTTTGCAGAAATCACGCACAGAACAAGCAGTATGTCTGGTGGCATTGTCATGCTGGAGGGTCATGTCAGGATGAGCCTGCAGGAAGGTTACCACATGAGGGGGGAGGATGTCTTCCCTGTAATGCACAGTGTTGAGATTGCCTGCAATGACAACAAGTTCAGTCCTCGGTGTAATGCTCATTCCTTCGACGATAAACGCGAATCCGACCATCACCCCTGGTGAGACAAAACCGCGTCCTGTCTGTTGGGTTTGTGCCCGTAGGCGACGTTGTTGCCGGTGATGTCTTTTGAGGACCTGCCATAAAACAGGCCTACAAGCCCTCAGTCCAGCCTCTCTCAGCCTATTGCGAACAGTCTGAGCACTGATGGAGGGAATGTGCGTTCCTGGTGTAATTCGGGCAGTTGCTGTTGCCATCCTGTACCTGTCCCGCAGGTGGGATGTTCGGATGTACCGATCCTGTGCAGGTGTTGTTACACGTGGTCTGCCACTGCATTGCAATTTAATGCCCTGGCCACATCTGCAGTCTTCATGCCTCATTTTTATACATTTTTTTCACCTTTATTTAACCAGGTAGGCAAGTTGAGAACAAGTTCTCATTTACAATTGCGACCTGGCCAAGATAAAGCAAAGCAGTTCGACACCACAACACAGAGTTACACATGGAGGAAAACAAACATACAGTCAATAATATTGTAAAAAATAGGTCTATATACAATGAAAGCAAATGAGGTGAGATAAGGGAGGTAAAGGCAAAAAAAGGCCATGGTGGTGAAGTAAATACAATATAGCAAGTATAGTTCCAGTTTCAGAGATTTTGTGGTTGTTTCCTGTCATTGGCAGCAGAGAACTGGAAGGAGAGGCGGCCAAAGGCGGAATTGGCGTTGGTGGTGACCAGTGAAATATACCTGCTGGAGCGTGTCCTACAGGTGGGTGCTGCTATGGTGACCAGCGAGCTGAGATAAGGGGGGACTTTACCTAGCAGGGTCTTGTAGATGACCTGGAGCCAGTGGGTTTGGCGACGAGTATGAAGCGAGGGCCAGGCAACGAAGGGGTACAGGTCGCAGTGGTGGGTAGTATATTTGGCTTTGGTGACAAAACGGATGGCACTGTGATAGACTGCATCCAATTTATTGAGTAGGGTATTGGAGGCTATTTTGTAAATGACATCGCCGAAGTTGAGGATCGGTAGGATGGTCAGTTTTACGAGGGTATGTTTGGCAGCATGAGTGAAGGATGCTTTGTTGCGAAATAGGAAGCCAATTCTAGATTTAACTTTATTGAGATGGTTGATGTGAGTCTGGAAGGAGAGTTTACAGTCTAACCAGACACCTAGGTATTTGTAGTTCTCCACATATTCTAAGTCAGAACCGTCCAGAGTAGTGATGCTGGACGGGCGGGCAGGTGCAGGCAGCGATCGGTTGAAGAGCATGCATTTAGTTTTACTTGTATTTAAGAGCAGTTGGAGGCTACGGAAGGAGAGTTGTATGGCATTGAAGCTCGTCTGGAGGGTTGTTAACACAGTGTCCAAAGAAGGGCCAGAAGTATACAGAATGGTGTGGTCTGTGTAGAGGTGGATCAGAGACTCACCAGCAGCAAGAGCGACATCATTGATGTATACAGAGAAGAGAGTTGGCCCAAGAATTGAACCCTCTGGCACCCCCATAGAATCTGCCAGAGGCCCGGACAACAGGCCCTCCGATTTGACACACTGAACTCTATCAGAGAAGTAGTTGGTGAACCAGGCGAGGCAATCATTTGAGAAACCAAGGCTATTGAGTCTGCCGATGAGGATGTGGTGATTGAGTCGAAAGCCTTGGCCAGGTCAATGATTACGGCTGCACAGTATTGTTTCTTATCGATGGCGGTTAAGATATCGTTTAGGACCTTGAGCGTGGCTGAGGTGCACCCATGACCAGCTCTGAAACCAGATTGCATAGCAGAGAAGGTGCGGTGGGATTCAAAATGGTCGGTAATCTGTTTGTTGACTTTCGAAGACCTTAGAAAGTCAGGGTAGGATAGATATAGGTCTGTAGCAGTTTGGGTCAAGAGTGTCCCCCCCCTTTGAAGAGGGGGATGACTGCAGCTGCTTTCCAATCTTTGGGAATTTCAGACGATACGAAAGAGAGGTTGAACAGGCTAGTAATAGGGATTGCAACAATTTTGGCAGATCATTTTAGAAAGAAAGGGTCCAGATTGTCTAGCCCCGCTGATTTGTAGGGGTCCAGATTTTGCAGCTCTTTCAGAACATCAGCTGACTGGATTTGGGAGAAGGAGAAATGGGGAATGCTTGGGCGAGTTGCTGTGGGGGGTGCAGTGCTGTTGACCAGGGTAGGGGTAGCCAGGTGGAAAGCATGGCCAGCCGTAGAAAAATGCTTATTGAAATTCTCAATTATAGTGGATTTATCGGTGGTGACAGAGTTTCCTATCCTCAGTGCAGTGGGCAGCTGGGAGGAGGTGCTCTTATTCTCCATGGACTTTACAGTGTCCCAGACTTTTTTTGAGTTTGTGTTGCAGAAAGCACATTTCTGCTTGAAAAAGCTAGCCGTGGCTTTTCTAACTGCCTGTGTATATTGGTTTCTAACTTCCCTGAAAAGTTGCATATCACAGGGGCTGTTCGATGCTAATGCAGAACGCCACAGGATGTTTTTGGATTGGTTAAGGGCAGTCAGGTCTGGAGAGAACCAAGGGCTATATCTGTTCCTGGTTCTAAATTTCTTGAATGCGGCATGCTTATTTAAGATGGTGAGGAAGGCATTTATAAAAAATAACCAGGCATCCTCTACTGACGGGATGAGRTCAATATCCTTCCAGGATACCCAGGCCAGGTCGATTAGAAAGGCCTGCTCGCTGAAGTGTTTCAGGGAGCGTTTGACAGTGATGAGTGGCGGTCGTTTGACCGCTGACCCATTACGGATACAGGCAATGAGGCAGTGATCGCTGAGATCTTAGTTGAAAACAGCAGTGGTGTATTTAGAGGGCGAGTTGGTTAGGATGATATCTATGAGGGTGCCCGTGTTTACGGCTTTGGGGTGGTACCTGGTAGGTTCATTGATAATTTGTGTGAGATTAAGGGCATCAAGCTTAGATTGTAGGATGGCTGGGGTGTTAAAACCTTTTCTCAATAGGGGGGCGCTATTTTCACTTTGTAAAAAATCATGCCCAAATTAAACTGCCTCGTTCTCTATTCTTGCTCGTACAATATGCATATTATTATTACTATTGGAAAGAAAACACCCTCAAGTTTCTAAAACCGTTTGAATTATATCTGTGAATAATACAGAACTCATTTTGCAGCAAACTTCCTGTTAGGAAGTGAAAAATCTGAAATCGAGGCTCTGTTCCAGGGCCTTCCTATTAATTTGCCTGAAATCTATGCATATACATGCACTGCATACGCCTTCCACTAGATGTCAACAGGCAGTGAGAGGTGGAATGGGGTGTTTAGCTTGATCTGAGGCCGAACAAGAGCTTTTGGAATGACGTGTCTGGAAATTTCATTGTCTTGGAAGGCGCGAAAAGGAACCCCAGATTGCCTTCTGAAAAGCTTTCGGTATACACGTTAGATATCTCCGGCTCTGATTTAATTTGATATATGTGTTAAAAACATCATAAAGTATTTTTTTTAAACCGAGTTATATCAGTTTATTGAACGTTTTGGAATTTTGGAGTTTTGGAATTTTCTTTTCTTTGCGTCATGTGAAGTTGGCCACGTTTGCGCCACATGGCTAGCTATGGTTGCTAATTCGACAGGAGAAGAGGACATTCTAAAACCAAACAACGATTATTCTGGACAAAGGACTCCTTGTACAAGATTCTGTTTGAAGCTCAGCAAAAGAGGAACCATTTATGATGTTATTTCGTATTTCTGTGGAAAATGTTTAGTCATATTTTCCGCCCTCATTGCAGGCGCTGTCTCGCTATAACGTAAGCAGTATGTCGTACTAAAGTTATTTTTAGAATTCTAACACGACGATTGCATTAAGAACTAGTGTATCTTTCATTTGCTGTACAACATGTATTTTTTTGTAAAGTTTATGATGAGTTCTTTGATTAGATTAGGTGAGTGTCAGAAATATATCCGGATAATTTTGTGCAGTTTGGCTACGTATTCACATTGTAAAACCACGATTTGTACCGCTAAATATGCACATTTTCGAACAAAACATATATGTATTGTGTAACATGATGTTATAGGACTGTCATCTGATGAAGTTTGTCAAGGTTAGTGAATCATTTTATATCTTTTGCCGTTTTTTTGCGATCGCTACCTTTGCGGTGAATGAATGCGGTTGTGTGATTGGCTATTGTGGTACGCTAATATAATGCTATATTGTGTTTTCGCTGTAAAACACTTAAAAAATCTGAAATATTGGCTGGATTCACAAGATGTTTATCTTTCATTTGCTGTACACCATGTATTTTTCATAAATGTTTTCTGATGAGTATTTAGGTATTTCACGCTCTCTGTAATTATTCCGGCTGCTTTGGTGATATTTTTTATGGTAGCTGCAATGTAAAACTATGATTTATACCTCAAATATGCACATAAGAATGTCATCTGATGAAGATGTTTCTTGGTTAGTGACTAATTATATCTCTATTTGGTCGGTTTTGTGATAGCTACCTATGTGGTAAATTTTTTTTGAAAATATACGGTTGAGTCTTTTGCTATTGTGGTTAGCTAATAGAAATACATATTGTGTTTTCGCTGTAAAACATTTTAAAAATCGGAAATGATGGCTGGATTCACAAGATGTGTATCTTTCATTTGGTGTCTTGGACTTGTGGTTTCATGATATTTATATGCTAGTATTTACTTGTGGCGCTATGCTAGGCTATGCTATTCAGCTTTTTTACTGATGAGGATGCTCCCGGATCCGGGATGGTGACCAAGTAGAAGTTTTAAGCATGTCCCAGTTTAGGTCACCTAGCAGCACGAGCTCTGAAGATAGATGGGGGGCAATCAGTTCACATATGGTGTCCAGAGCACAGCTGGGGGCAGAGGGTGGTCTATAGCAGGCGGCAACGGTGAGAGACTTGTTTTTAAAGAGGTGAATTTTTTAAAGAAAATGTTGTAGTTAGGGATGTAGATTTCAGAGTTTTTGGTGGTCTTCCTAAGCCAGGATTCATACACGGCTAGGACATCCGGGTTGGCAGAGTGTGCTAAAGCAGTGAATAAAACAAACTTAGGGAAGAGGCTTCTAATGTTAACATGCATGAAACCAAGGCTATTACGGTTACAGAAGTCTTCAAAAGAGAGCGCCTGGGGAATAGGAGTGGAGCTAGGCACTGCATGCCTAAGGCACGTTCACACAGATGAGCAGGGACCCTGTGCATCTTTATTTTGGTGTTTTTCAGAGTCAGTAGAAAGGCCTCTTTAGTGTCCTAAGTTTTCTTAACTGTGACCTTAATTGCCTACCGGCTGTAAGCTGTTAGTGTCTTAAAACCTGTTTGGGATATGGGGTAGTATTTTCACGTTCGGATGAAAAGCGTGCCCAAAGTAAACTGCCTGCTACTCAGGCCCAGAAGCTAGGATATGCATGGATAGAAAACACTCTAAAGTTTATAAAACTGTTAAAATAATGTCTGTGAGTATAACAGAACTTATTTGTCAGGCGAAACCCCGAGGACAAACCATCCAGGATTTTTTTTGTTTGAGTTCACTGTTTTCAATTGGATTTCCATGGGAAACTAGATTTCTGAGGCACCTGGTTGCAGTTCCTATGGCTTCCACGAGATGTCAACAGTCTTTAGAAATTGGTTGATGTTTTTCTTCTGAGTAATGAAGAAGTAGTCCTGTTGTTTCCATGTGTCAAGCCAAGTGGACTCTTTTGTTTAGTGTGCTGTAAGGACTGGGTGTCGGAGTGCGAAGTCAAGCGCAGGAAACAGAGGGTGCAATAACAAATGTTCTTTTAATGAACACTGTGAAACTTATGCCACCCTTCTAAACACTGGGTGCTCTCATAAAACTACCCCAGACACGGGGGGAACGAAAACAGTCCAATACCAACGTACACACGTAGTTTGACACAAACACCACGCTTACCAACTAACAATCCCGCACAAAGAAACGGGCGGGCCGGCTGACTGATAAGCCCAACTAATTACAAACAAATACAAAACAGGTGTAACCAATAAACACATAAGGAGGGGGAGAAAAGGATCAGTGGCAGCTAATAGGCCGGTGACGACGACCGCCGAGCGCCACCCGAACGGGAAGGAGAGCCTGCCTCGGTCGGAGTCGTGACATGTGCAACCTGGAACTCGCTCCACTTTGATTTTATCCGCTATTGAACACTGTATATTCCGTCTTTAATTTTATCGATTATATACATTTTAGGATACCTAAAGTTGGATTAGGAAAGTTGTTTGAAATGTTTGGACCAAGTTTACAAGTAACTTATTAGATCATTTGTAGTCATGTTGGGCGAGTTGGAACCAGTGTTTTTCTGAATCAAATGCGCCAAATAAATTTACATTTTGGGGATATTAAAGAAGCAATTTATCGAACAAAAAGGAGCATTTGTGATGTTTCTGGGACATTTTGGAGTGCCAACAGAAGAAGATCTTCAAAGGTAAGGCATAAATTATATGGTTATTTCTGACTTTCGTGTCGCACCTCCCTGGTTGAAAAATGTTTGTCATGCATTTGTATGATGGTGCGCTGACCAGATAATCGCATGGTTTGCTTTCACCATAAAGCCTTTTTGAAATCTGACATGGTGGCTGGATTAACAAGAAGTTAAGCTTTATTTTTTTGTATTACACTTGTGATTTCATGAAAATAAAATATTTATAGTAATTTAATTTGAATTTGGCGCTCTGCCATTTCACCGGATGTTGTCAAATCGATCCCGCTAAAGGGATTTGATCCCTAAGAAGTTTTAACGACTGTTCCACAGGTGCGTGTTCATTAATTGTTTATGGTTCATTGAACAAGCACAGGAAACAGTGTTAAAACCCTTTTCAATAAAGATCTGCGAAGTTATTTGGATTTTTACGAATTATCTTTTAAACACAGGGTCCTGAAAAGGGGATGTTTCTTTTTTTGCTGAGTTTAGTTGGGCGATTTTACATCTAACTAAGATGTTTGGTGCAGTATTTCTAAATGAAAAATTGTGCATGAAAGCGAGTCGTCTATTTTTGAATGACAACAAGGTCTATACTGAAGAATTCCTACTACTGACCAATCACTGACAAATGGGCATAGACTTTGACTCCTGACTTCGGCTTGCCAAACAAAAAACTCTTACCGAAGTCCAAAACGAACTAAAACATCACAAAATGTTGTCGTAATATACGCACAAACTCGTCTGAACTGTTTCGGCTGGGAAGCATGCGGACACCTTTAGGGTTCGTAGACAGTTAGTTCAAATGTTACTGTAGATTGTCTGATAGTCTGTAGAGCATTTACAGATGGACTATCCAAATAAAGTGTTTCTGAAAAGCCTACTGATAACAGATGAGAGAAGAATGACACATTACCACTGGACTGACCGACTCCCCGTAGAGAGAGCTGAAAGCCCAATGAAAAAAGGAAAGTTTTTATGTGGATAAACATAGTTTATCTTTATGTTCAGGAGAGCTTGAATAATGGGTAATCATGAGGTTAAAATGGCCTCACAGTGGGCATTTTAATTGTATTAATTTTAAGTGGTCTGAATCAGAATCAATCAACTCAGCAGAACTAAATGTGACCAGATTCAGGAAACTAGGCATATGACGCAAGTCACGACTTCACAGGAGAGCTGTTTGAACATAAACATGTTTTTATCAAAAATGAATTTTATGGCAAAAATGCCTTCTCGAACATGTGAACTGTCATGTGCCTTAATATCAAACTTGTATGCCATCTGTAAATACGAATAATATTGTAGAATTTTCAGCCTAGTTGGTTTAGCCACAGAAAAAGTGAGAACCTTCACGCTAGCAATGATTGGCTGAGATAATGAGTGGGCTGGACATGCCAAGAGATGAGTTTGGATTGGTCTACCATATAGCACGTGTCTGTCTATTGGAGCTGGTCAGTATGTTTAAGTAATCGTGTCTAACGCGGCTTTTATGTATCGGGTTGTAAAACTGCATAAACCTAATGTCAGGTTAAAGTGTATTGTTAGCTAGCTAACGTTAGCTGGCTGGCTCGCTAGCTAACGTTATGTATATTCTCTCGACTTTCTGGAGGACTGAGTTTTGAAAGCAGTGGAATTTGAGTATGATAGCTAAGGAGATGGAGAAAACACCAGTCTGGAATACATCAGTAAACTAAGGCTACCATGCATGGCATCAGACAGGAGAGGCGTCCAACAATGATGTATACTGGTAAGATTTTCATAGTACATGTTTCAAATTTTGACAGAAAGTGGTTTCATTTCAAGTGTACTGTCAGCTAGCTAACGTTATGTGTATGATTTTATTCTTCGTATCTCAGACATATTTGCTTGACTCGTTAAAGCCATAGAACCTGGTTGGTTAGCTACCTGCAAATTAATGCAGGGAAGTAACGTCATGAGTTGTGATTATGGTCCATTGTTTAGCTAGCTAGTTAGCTACATGTCTTAACAAAAGACTCCACTCTTATTTTGACAAAGTATTTCCATTTCAAGTTAGTGTACTGTTAGCTAGTTAGCTAACGTTAGCTGGATGGCTTGCTAACTAACGTTGCGTTATTCGTTGGGATTCATTGTTTACCTAACTAGCTATCTAGCTACATTTCTTAACAAAAGACTCTCGTCTTAGTCGGCCAGAGTGCAGAATAACTGATGCATTTTTGAACACTCAACACCTGTTGAATATGTCCGGTGTCAGTGAACATCGGCAACAAAGCGTAATGCAATTGTTGCCAGCAGCACAGGTACAGTCACCAAAGCTCTGGATAACGTGAAAATAGCCTAACCAGCTCTGCTAGAGCGAGTTAAATGGTCAGAGTGGGGTGTTCTCTCATAATGTGTCTGGAAGTAATTAGCCAATGTTTGCCAGTTAGCTTGGGTGCTTGACAGTAGTTGTGAGGTCAGAGCATTCGGAACAACCCTACTTATTGGCCAGAGCGTCCAGTGTGCACTCTGAAAGCGAAATCACAGATAGGGTGAGTAATGTTCAGTTAGCTGTTCTATCTCTCTTAGATGTCTGGGAGTAGCTGGCAAGTTAGTACAGAACGCAGGGACCCACCCTTAAAGAGATGGGTGGGGCTAAGGCTTAAGAAGGTGTGAACAATGCTGAATGGGTGTAGACAAAGAAGGGCTCTCCAATAGTAGCCCAATAGCAGTACCAAAACATTGAAATTATTTTTTCTCAATAGTGAGTTTACAAATTGATCAACTTTCAAAGCAGAATTACTTTCCCATTGTTTCCTCAAATGCAGTGTATGATATACCATTTTGTAGCTCTGAGTCTCTACGTTTACACAATGTACAAAAAAATGCAAATGTTGCTACATAAGACCGAATCCCGGTGGTGAGTCACAAATGTTTAGGTTTATGCAGTCAAAAAGCATTTATCAGCTTAATCTGAATGCGAAGACAAAGCATCTGAAGAGAGAACATTGACAAAAAAAGTAAGCCTTAAGAGAATTAGAAAATTTGACCTATTCAACAATCCCGGGTATTTCAGCACTCTCAGAAACAGGATTAGAGGCTCTTGAATCTGCATCCAAATGGCACCCTATTCCCAATGTAGTGCCCTATTCCTGACCAGGGCCCATATGTCGCTGGTCAAAAGTAATGCACTATACAAGGAAAAGGGTATGATTTGGGACACTGGTGAATTCTCAGGTCACCAACTGACCCTTCCATCTATTTCCTCAGACCAATATGTTTAGCCACTGAACATTTCATCCTTGTCTCAAATTCCTAGAAAATAAGATTCCGCAGATGCACTAAAAGCTACACATTATACCTTGCTTTCTCTCTGTCACTGGTGAGACTTAGCAAGTGCTCAATTTCATAGATGGTCAGGTATTGAGGTATTGTCATTGCTTAAATCTGATGTTGGCGAGAGTGAAAGCATCATAATTCTGCACTTTTTCATGAAGAATGGAAATGTTAATGAGGCCTAAAGTTTGTCCGTTGGAGAAGGTTAATGGTAATGTGAACTCTCCACCATACAGCAACATTTTGGAAATATAGATCCTGGGAACAACACAGATAGGCATGTATCCTTACATGTACAGATGTGATATTTAAGGCAATTTCATTATAATTCACTACATTTTAAAGTTGTTTGCTAAGCTACTTGTATATACCTTAACTTAAGCACTGACCAATTGTACCAATAGTACTTTCATAGTTGCATGTTTGCTAAGTGTGCAAAACATCAGGAACACCTGCTTTTTCCATGACATAGATTGACCAGGTGAATCCAGGTGAAGTCTACGATCCCTCATAAATCCACTTCAATCAGTGTAGATGAAGGGAAAAAGACAGGTTAAAGAAGGATGTTTTTAAGCCTTGAGACAATTCAGACGGTGAATGGGCAAGACAAAAAATTTACAGTAAGTGCCTTTGAACTGGGTATGTAGGTGCCAGGCACATCGGTTCGAGTGTGTCAAGAACTGCAATGCTGCTGGGTTTTTCACACTCAACAGTTTCCTGTGTGTCTCCAGAATGGTGCACCACCCAAAGGACATCCAGCCAACTTGACACAACTTTGGGAAGCATTGGAGTCAACATGGGCCAGCATCCCTGTGGAACGCTTTCAACACATTTTAGAGTACATGCCCAACAAATTGAGGCTGTTCTGAGGGCAAAAGGGGGTGCAACTCAATATTAGGATGGTGTTCCTAACATTTTGTACACTCAGTGTATATCTACTTATACATAATTCATAATCACTAAAACTGTGCTTTTTAACACCAAAAATTGAATTTAACAATAATAGGAGGTCAAACAGTGTTAAGTGGTTTTATCTCACACATTTACATTATGCAGGTCCTCTTGACTCCATAGAGGAGCATATTACTCCTTTTCTAAAACCCTTCAAGTTAATGGACACGGTTCAATAGAGGCATGAATCTAAGACCTTGTAAATGCTCAACTCTGTGAACCATGAACCATGAACATTATATAGGGGGGGGGTGTCCATATGAAACATTTCCATTGAAAAAAAATATATATATTTTTTGCATCCTATTCCTATTTTGGCATCCTATTCCATATATAGTGCATTACTTTTCAAGCCCTGTGGGCACTATAAAGGAAATAGGGTACCATTTGGGACGCAGACTCAAAAAGTGTGGTTTAGGCCTATATGTGGCGAGGTAGGCACAGCATGGCAGCTGTGTTGAGATATGAGATAGCTGCTGATGTAGCAAGAGAAGACCAGCGCAGAGCCAGAACAGGGGATTCCAATTACCAGGCAGTGGATTCTGAAGGAACAGAGAAACAGGTGGCACCTTTAATTGCTTTCTGCAACCACAGAAAATATAGAAAGATACAGAAAGAGGTCCAGCAGAAACGCAGCAGTATAGAGCAGTTGCATCTTACGTCCTAAATAGCACCCTATTCCCTTCATAGGGCACTTTTTTTTTATTAGGTCTCATAGGCTCAGGTCAGAAGTAGTGCACTGCATAGGGAATAGGGTGTAATTTGGGCCGCATTCCAAGACACAGTTCACCAATCCAACTATACCTTTATTGGTTAAGAAATAAATAGTTATGGTGTTGAAGATTAGTAAAAAAAAGTATATGTATTTTATCATTATGATTTTAAAGTGGTTATAAAGGTCCTAGTAGAGAGGATGTATGTCCCTCGTGGGGGATAAATACAGATTTAGGCAAGGATGATTAAGGAATGGTCTGGATAAGATTAGGCTTTATTGTCTTTAATGTAACACACATGGAATAGTGCATTCGGAAAGTATTCAGGACCCCTGGCTTTTTCCACATTTTGTTACGTTACATTGAGTCAATTGTTTTTTGCTAAATTGATTCAATAGTTTTTTTCCATCATCAATCTATACACAATACCCCATAATGATAAAAGCAAAAACTGATTTTTAGACATTTTGTCAATAAATAAATAAATGAAATATCACATTTCCATAAGTATTCAGACCCTTTACTCAGTACTTTGTTGAAGCACCTTTGACAGCGATTACAGCCTCAAGACTTATTGGGTATGATGCTACAAGCTTGGCAAACCTGTATTTGGGGAGTTTCTCCCATTCTTCTCTGCAGATCCTCTCACGCTCTGTCAGGTTGGATGGGGAGTGTAGCTGCACAGCTATTTTCAGGGCTCTCCAGATATGTTCGATCTGGTTCAAGTCCGGGCTCTGGCCGGGCCACTCAAGGACATTCAGAGACTTGTCCCGAAGCCACTCCTGCATTGTCTTGGCTGTGTGTTTTGGGTTGTTGTCCTGTTGGAAAGTGAACCCGCGCCCCATTCTGAGGTCCTGAGCGGTCTGGCGCAGGTTTTCGACAATTCCTTCGACGTCATGGCTTGGTTTTTGCTCTAACATGCACTGTCAACTGTGGGACATTATATAGACAGGTGTGCCTTTCCAAATCATGTCCAATCAATTGAATTTACCACAGGTGGACTCCAATCAAGTTGTAGAAATATCTCAAGGATGATCAATGGAAATAGGATGCACCTGAGCTGAATATTGAGTCTCATAGCAAAGGGTCTGAATAATTATGTAAATGTAATATTTAAGTTAATTATATTTAATACATTTGCAAAAAATTATAAAAACCTCTTCGCTTTTTTTTGTAGATTGATGAGGAAAAACATTTATTTAACTTTTTAAAGCTAGGTATCCTGAATTCCAGATGACTGACGTGCCCAAAGTAAACTGTCTTACTCAGGTCCAGAAGCTATGATATTCATATAATTGGTAGCATTGGATTGTAAACCCTCTGAAGTTTCTAAAACTGTTAAAATAATGTCTGTGAGTATAACAGCACTGATATGGCAGGCAAAAACCCAAGGAGAATCCATCCGGGATTTTTTTTTTTTTTTGAGGTCACAGGCCATTTCAATGCTAGCCTATGGGATATTCAAAATAATTCCTCCCAGATTGCAGTTCCTATGGCTTCCACTAGATGTCAACAGTCTTTAGAAAGGGTTTCAGGCTTGTTTTTTGAAAAATGAACAAGTAGTTGTATTTTTTCCAAAGTGTCTCTCATTAGAAAAGTAGTCTTGCTGCGCGCGTGAATTAGCTGCGCGCTCTTCGTTATTCATCTTCCCTATTGAACATACTATTCTCCGTCTTAAATTGTATCATTTATTTAGATATTAAAGAACCTGAGGATTAATTAGAAACATCATTTGACTTATTTGGACAAACTTTACTGGTAACTTTTTGGATTCGTTTGTATGCATGTTGAATGAGT
This sequence comes from Salvelinus sp. IW2-2015, assembly GCF_002910315.2. Taxonomy (NCBI): domain Eukaryota; kingdom Metazoa; phylum Chordata; class Actinopteri; order Salmoniformes; family Salmonidae; genus Salvelinus; species Salvelinus sp. IW2-2015. The sequence goes on from NC_036867.1 coordinate 21,646,437, forward strand.
GGATTGCTGAATCAAGCGCGCCAACTAAACTAACATTTTTGGGATATAAAGAAGGACTTTATCGAATAAAATTACCATTTGTTGTGTAGCTGGGACCCTTGGGATTGCAAACAGAGGAAGATCTTCAAAGGTTCGTGATTTATTCTATCGCTATTTGGGATTTTGTGACGCCTGTGCTGGTTTTGAAAAGTATTTTGGTGTGGGACGCTGTCCTCAGATAATCGCATGTTATGCTTTTGCCGTAAAGCCTTTTTGAAATCTGACAACGCGGTTGGATTAACAAGAAGTTAAGCTTTTAAACAATGTAAGACACTTGTATGGTCATGAATGTTTAATATTACGATTTTTGCATTTTGAATTTCGCGCTCTGCAATTTCACCGGATGTTGTCGTGGTGGGACACTAGCCCAAAGAGGTTTCAATCAATTTTAGAATAAGGCTGTAACGTAACAAAATGTGGAAAAAGTCAAGGGGTCTGAATACTTATCGAATGCACTGATTGTGTAAATCATTTTCAATATGTAATATCATTGTTCTGTCTTCTCCCCCTCTATCTCCCCCTTCCCTATTAAAATAGAGCATGTTTGAGTGAATCTGAGTTGTTAACTAGATTTCATTGCATGACAAGCTTAGAGCATATAACACTCTTCACAAGAGAAGTGAAAAGTGTTATTTCAGCAATAATTATGCTTAGCTCTGCAAGCATGGTTCGTAATCTAAAAGTATACATTTGAAGTATTTTTCTTCAAGGACAAAGGTATTCAGATAGCCGTTTTCAATATCAAGGAATTCTGATTTTGTTCCAGAGGATATTCTACTTTCCAAGCTTGTAAAAGATGCATATTCATATGTTGAGTATACACAATACAAAATGACAAAGCAGCAGTTTTGCCCTTAAAGTTTCTCATCAACATACAGTACCAGTCAAAAGTTTGGAGACAACTACTTATTCAAGGGTTTTTCTTCATTTTTATTATATGCTACATTGTAGAATAATATTGAAGGCACCAAAACTATGAAATAGCACATACGGAATCATCTAGTAAACAAAAGTGTTAAACAAATCAAAATATATTTTTCAATTTGAGATTCTTCAAAGTAGCCACACTTTGTATTGATGACAGCTTTACGCACGCTTGGCATTCTCTCAACCTGCTTCACCTGGAATGCTTTTCCAACAGTCTTGAAGGAGTTCCCATATATGCTGAGCACTTGTTGGATGCTTTTCCTTCACTCTGCTGTCAAACTCATCCCAAACTATCTCAATTAGATTGAGGTCGGGTGATTGTGGAGGCCAGGTCATCTGATGCAGTACTCCATCACTCTCAGTCTTGGCCAAATAGAGGTGAGGTGTGTGCCTAGAGGTGTGTTGGGTCATTGTCCTGTTGAAAAAACAATGATAGTCCCAATAAGTGCAAACCAGATGGGATGGCATATCACTGCATAATGCTGTGGAAGCCATGCTGGTAAAGTGTGCCTTGAATTCTAAACGAATCACTGACAGGGTCACCAGCAAAGCACTCCCACACCATCACACCTCCTCCATGCTTAACGGTGGGAACCACCTACTCTGCGTCTCATTAACTTCTTATGGCTGGGATCCCGTTAACAGGATCGATATGACAACAGCCAGTGAAAGTGCAGGGCGCCAAATTCAAAACAACAGAAATCTCATCATTAAATTTTACACCATTTTAAAGATAAACTTGTAGTTAATCCCACCACAGTGTCCGATTTCAAAAAGGCTTTACGACGAAAGCACACCAAACGATTATGTTAGGTCAGCACCTAGTCACAGAAAAACACAGCCATTTTTCGAGCCAAAGAGAGGAGTCACAAAAAGCAGAAATAGAGATAAAATTAATCGCTAACCTCTGATGATCTTCATCAGATGACACTCATAGGACTTCATGTTACACAATACATGTATGTTTTGTTCGATAAAGTTCATATTTATATACAAACATCTGAGTTTACATTGGCGCGTTACGTTCAGTAGTTCCAAAACATCCGGTGATTTTGCAGAGAGCCACATCAATTTACAGAAATACTCATGATAAACATTGGTAAAAGATACAACTATTATGCATGGAATTACAGATCCAGTTCTCCTTAATGCAACCGCTGTGTCAGATTTCAAAAAAGCTTTACCGAAAAAGCACACCATGCAATAATCTGAATACAGCGCTCATACAACAAATCAAGCTATACAGATATCCGCCATGTTGTGGAGTCAACAAAGTCAGAAATAGTATTATAAATATTCACTTACCTTTGATGATCTTCATCAGAATGCACTCCCAGGAATCCCAGTTCCACAATAAATGTTTGATTTGTTCGATAAAGTCCATAATTTATGTCCAAATACCTCCTTTTTGTTCGCGTGTTTAGCCCAGTAATCCAAATTCATGATGCGCAAGCAGACAAAGTCAAAAAGTTCCGTTACAGTCCGTAGAAACATGTCAAACGATGTATAGAATCAATCTTTAGGATGTTTTTAACATAAATCTTCAATAATGTTCCAACAGGAGAATTCCTTTGTCTTCAGAAATGCAATGGCACGCAAGCTAACTCTCACGTGAAGGCGCATGGTCAGCTCATGGCACTCTGCCAGACCCCTGACTCAAAGAGCCCTCATTCCCCCCTCCTTCACAGTAGAAGCATCAAACAAGGTTCTAAAGACTGTTGATATCTAGTGGAAGCCTTAGGAAGTGCAATATGACCAATATCCCACTGTATATTCGATAGGCGATGAGTTGAAAAACTACATACCTCAGATTTCCCACTTCCTGGTTGGATTTTTTCTCAGATTTTTGCCTGCCATATGAGTTCTGTTATACTCACAGACATCATTCAAACAGTTTTAGAAACTTCAGAGTGTTTTCTATCCAAATCTACTAATAATATGCATGTATTAGCTTCTGGGACTGAGTAGCAGGCAGTTTACTCTGGACATCTTATTCATCCAAGCTACTCAATACTGCCCCCAGCCATAAGAATTTTTAAGACACGGCGGTGGGAACCAAATATCGCTAATTTGTACTCATCAAACCAAAGGACATCCACCGGTCCATTTCTTGTGTTTCTTGGCCCAAGCAAGTCTCTTCTTCTTATTGATGTACTTTCGTACTGGTTTCTTTGCAGCAATTCGACAATGAAGGCCTGATTCCTCTGAACAGTTGATGTTGAGATGTCGGTTACTTAAACTCTGTTAAGCATTTATTTGGGCTGCAATTTCTGAGACTGCTAACTCTAATGAACTTATCCTCTGCAGCAGAATTAACTCTGGGTCTTCTTTTCCTGTGGCGGTCCTCATGAGAGCCAGCTTCATCATAGTACTTGATGGTTTTTGCGACTGCACTTCAAGAAACTTTCAAAGTTCTTGAAATTTTCTTAATTGACTGAGCTTCATGTCTTGAAGTAATGATGGACTGTCATTTCTCTTTGCTTATTTGAGCTCTTCTTGCAATATGGACTTTGTATTTTACAGAATAGGGCTATCTCCTGTATACCACCCCTACCTTGTCACAACACAGCATATTCGCTCAAACGCATTAAGACGGAAAGAAAGGTCAACAAGTTCACTTTTAACAGGGCACACCTGTTAATTTAAATGCATTCCAGGTGACTAACTCATGAAGCTGGTTGAGAGAATGCCAAGAGTGTGCAAAGCTGTCATCAAGGTAAAAGGTTGCTACTTTGAAGAATCTCAAATCTAAAATATATTTTGATTTGTTTTTGTACTTTTTTGGTTACTACATAATTCCATGTGTTAATTCATAGTGTTGCTGTCTTCACTATTATTCTACAATGTAGAAAATATAAAAAATTAAGAAAAACCCTTGAATGTGTATGTGTCCAAACTTTTGACTGGTACTGTAGGTATAAACAGTGTTTGCATCGTGGAGTTTGTGGAGTTTGTGTAAGTAGGCATGAATGCACAGTGCATTCGTAAAGTATTAAGACCCCTTGACTTTTTCTACATGTTGTTATGTTGCAGCCTTCTTCTAAAATTCCTGAGATTGTTTATATATTTAATCCATCTACTCACAATACCCAAATAATGACAGAGCGAAAACAGGTATTTAGATATTTTTTCAAATGTATTAAAAAACAGAAATACTTTATTTGCATAAGTCGTCAGACCCTTTGCTAAGACACTCGAAATTGAGCTCAGGTGCATCCTGTGTCCATTGATCGTCCTGAGATGTTATACAACTTGGAGTCCACCTGTGGTAAATTCAATTGATTGGACATGATTTGGAAAGGCACACACCTGTCTATATAAGGTCCCACAGATGACAGTGCATTTCAGAGCAAAAACCAAGCCATGAGGTCAAAGGAATTGTCCATAGAGCTCTGAGACAGGATTGTGTTGAGGCACAGATCTGGGGAAGGGTACCAAAACATCCATCCTTTTGAAAATTTGGCCTCCATCAGTCTTAAATGGAAGAAGATTGGAACCACCAAGACTCTTCCTAGATCTGGCCGCCTGGCCAAATTGAGTAATCAGGGGAGAAGGGTCTTGGTCAGGGAGGTGACCAAGAACCCGATGGTCACTTTGACAGAGCTACAGTGTAGTGTTCATCTGTGGAGATGGAAGATCCTTTCAGAACGACAACCATCTTTGCAGCACTCCACCAATCAGGCCTTTATGATAGAGGGGCCAGATGGAAGCCACTCCTCAGTAAAAGGCACATGACAGCCCGCTTGGAGTTTGCCAAATGACACCTAAAGGACTCTGACCATGAGAAACAATATTGTCTGGTCTGATGAACCCAAGATTGAACTCTTTGGTCTGAATGCCAAGCATTACATCTGCAGGATACCTGTCACAATCCCGACGGTGAAGTATGGTGGTGGGAGCATCATGCTGTGGTGATGTTTTTCGGCGGCAGGGACTGGGAGCCTAGTGAGGATCGAGAGAAAGATGAACGGAGAAAAGTACAGAAAGATCCTTGATGAAAACCTGCTCCAGAGTGCGCAGGATGACAGACTGGGGCGATAATTCACCTTCCAACAGGACAACGACTCTAAGCACACAGCAAAGACTATGCAGGAGTGGCTTCGGGACAACTCTCTGAATGTCCTTGAGTGGCCAAGCCAGAGTCCGGACTTAAACCCAACCGAACAACTCTGGAGAGACCTGAAAATAGCTGTGAAGCAATGCTCCTCGTCCAACCTGACAGAGGTTGAGAGGATCTGCAGAAATTAATGGGAGAAACTCCACAAATACAGGTGTGCAAAGCTTATAGCGTCTTACCCAATAAGACTCGAGGCTGTAATCACTGCCAAAGATGCTTCAACAAAGTACTGCGTAAATGGTCTGAATACTTATGTAAATGTGATGTTTCCATTTTTATGTTGTATTGTGTGTAGATTGATGAGGGGGAAAAAAATATTTAATCCATTTTAGATGTGTGTGTACGCGTACCAGGGTGCGTGTGTGTGTCCATTTTCCTCTGATGTGGGACTGCTGGCTGCGATTGCCCAGTTTTCCCATTTCCTCTCTGGCTAATCACAAGAGCCCCACAATAAATCCTCTGTATCACTGCAGGATCAAGAGAAGGCCTCCAGCACTGAGGAACCTATCTCCGCTGAGAGGAAGGAGAATACACACAGTAACACTTCTATATATATCTGTCTGCCGGCCCTGGGATGGTCATGGTCGAAACCTGGTCTTTGCCCCAAATTGCACCCGGTTTCCTAGGTAGTGCATTACCTTTGACCAGAGCCTTTTGGACAAAAGTGATGCACTGTAGGGAAAATGGTGCCATGTGGGACATAGAGATGGAGAGGACAATGAGGAGGAGTAAGGTGATTATAATTTCACTGGTCACCCTGCAGCAGACGGCCTTTAGTATACCAGAAAATGAAAAGTCACGTTTCCTTTAAAGGGGATATCAGGAGTTGCTACATTCATTTGTAGACTTATTATTTCACCTTTGTTTAACCAGGTAGGCCAGTTGAGAACAAGTTCTCATTTACAACTGTGACCTGGCTAAGATAAAGCAAAGCAGTGCGACACAAACACAAAGTTAAACATGGGTAAACAAATGTACAGTCAATAACACAACAGAAAAAGCTATATACAGTGTGCAAATATACAGTGTGCAAATGTAGTAAGATTAGGGAGTTAAGGCAATAAATAGGCCATAGTGGCAAAATAATTACAACTTACCAATTAAACACTGGAGTGATAGATGTGCAGAAGATGAATGTGCAAGTAGAGATACTGGGGTGCAAAGGAGCAACAAAATATAAAAAAAATATGGGGATGAGGTAGTTGGGTGGGCTATTTACAGATGGGCTGTGTACAGGTGCAATGATCGGTAAGCTACTCTGACAGCTGATGCTTAAAGTTAGTGAGGGAGATATAAGACTCCAGCTTCAGTGTTTTTTGCAATTCGTTCCAGTCATTGGCAGCAGAGAACTGCAAGGAAAGGCGGCCAAAGTAGGTGTTGGCTTTGGGGATGACCAGTGAAATATACGGGTGGGTGCTGCTATGGTGACCAGTGAGCTGAGATAAGGCGGGGCTTTACCTAGCAAGGACTTAGATGACCTGGAGACAGTGGGTTTGGTGACGAATATGAAGCGAGGTCGCAGTGGTGGGTGACAACACGGATGGCACTGTTATAGACTACATCCAATTTGCTGAGTAGAGTGTTGGAGGCTATTTTGTAAATTACATTGCCAAAGTCAAGGATCGGTAGGATGGTCAGTTTTAGCATGACAGAACTCTGTAGGCTCTCTGCAGTAGTATGCAACTCCACCCCCTTTGGCAGTTCTATCTTGGCGGAAAATGTTGTAGTTGGGGATGGACATTTCTGAATTTTTGGGTACATATAATTAATTATATGTTTATATAAATGAATTATATAAACCCATTGATTCTTGAAGAATATAACTTATAAATGCCTCATGAGCTTAGTTCAACGGTCGTACCTCATCAGATCCCAAATTATAAACTTGTTTTTCTATAACGTTTACAAACTAAGAAAATGTAAAGAAACACTATTTAGCCTCAAAACACGGTTACAACTATAATTTTGATATCATGGAAGGTCAGTCCTTGCATCCACAGCTCTAAATGAATTTGAGAGTGTTTACTTTTCTCCAGTCCCATCCCTCAGCTTTTTACCAAATCAGGGGTGGATAGACTGCTTTGTTATTGCTTCTACTGCTGATTGACATTTTAAGATTTTAAAAAAGAAACTCACTCATTCACGTATGAAAGGACTGTAGGTTGATGACTGTTTGTTAGGAAAGAGCTAGAGAGGGGATATTTAGATGAAGAATAGAAGGTCAGAGATAGAGGTCACATTGTAATACTTTACAATGCCGCTCTGTTTTCCAGCTGCTCTGGTAACACAGAATAATTAGTTTAGTAGGAACACCACCTCGGGCTGGTAGGGAGGGATTAGCACATGGAGGGCAGTTTCACTGGTAGCCTCATACTCTGATAAGAGCACAGATATACTGTCACAGTCACACACCCTGCACCCACTCAGGGGCTTTTGATGGTTGTTTAAGCCTTGAGCGCCTAACAATTAAACCATGAATGGCAAAAAAGGTTAAAAAAAAAGTCAGATGCACTGGACTTTACTGGTGAAGGTCATGGTGGGACACGGGGGTCGTGAAGTAAATGCATTATGATGGGAGATGACTTGTTGAGAGGAATAGTAAATAGGATGCAGGGAAGCAATATTATATGCCCTGCCGCTGCTGTAGTGCCTGGGTCCCTTGTCTGTGGGAGATAATTCATTCATTTGGTAGGCAAAGGTGATACTGGCAAACACTGCATCATGATCTTTGTCCAGTACCACTATATTTTGAGCTAAAAACCTGGTTGTCTCCACCAGGAGTTTAAAACTTGGCCTCACGTGGATATTCCAGCAAGACAATAACCCAAAGCACACATCAAAATCCGCAAAGAAATGGTTAATTGGCAACAAAATCAAGTCTCCGGACTTGAGATCCATTGAAAACGTGTGGTCTGAATTGAAGAGGGCAGTCCATAAGCATAGTAAAGGATATCAAGGACCTGGAAGGATTCTGTGTGAAGGAATGGTCTAATGTATTCTCCAACCTTATAAAGCGTTTTTAGAAAAAGGCTCAGTGCTGTTATGCTGGCATGGTAAGCTATTGCAAGATATTGAAAACAGGTGTGTTACTAATTTTAACCCCTACCTTATTGAGAAAAAAAGTATTACTTGTTTAAACAAAATGTTTTCTCTGAGCAATTGTATTAGTATAGAATAATGTAGCCTAATGTAGCTCAGTAGTTAACGTGTTTATTTTATACAGTCATTCTTGCAAATTTTTTATCAAGGGTGTCAATAATTACAGACCCCACTGTATGTGTTATATACAGGCATGTATAACAGAGCATTTCAGTTCCTGTAACTAACAGATCAATTCCCAAAATGTTGTTTGTTTGTCTGCTTGTTCTTTCTACCAATCCTTACCTGGTGCATTTTTATTATTTAGGTGTATGTGTGAAAGATCTCAGGCTGAATATAAAAGGGACCCCCCCCCACCCACCCACCCCCTCAATTCCACAAGGAACAGGCATCTTAGGAGAAGCAATGCAAATTGGAGAGCTCCTTCATTGATATCAGAGATCAAACTTTTCCTCAAAAGAACTGTGGTGGTTGGTGGTTTCTCAGTTTTCACTCCACCAGAGCAGCATGTATGTTCACACTCCTGTTGGATGTGTGCCTGTTCTACCCTATACCATGCTCACCATACCAGAAAACTACGAGAGCTAGGTGGACTAGCTAGGAGGGCAATTTTTTCCTCTCTAAACTCACCGGCAGTGTAAACCTCTCCCTTTGTATCAAAAGGTCTACACACCTTTTGATGCAAAGCTTTACACCATTTACCGCTGTCAGTAAACACGGAGAAATGTGATAAGAACACGCGACGCCTAGCTCTCACAAAGGATGTTTTTCCAAAAGTTTTGTTTTGATCTCACTAATTAGACAGATGCATAATCAAGAGGAAATAGAAGTATGAGGGGAAAGTGATGTAAGTTCTAGTCTCATGTAATTCGTGTGGTACTCAGGATCTTGGTTTCATCTTCTGCAGCTTGTGATGCTATCCTATCATTCATAGTGTATGCTGCAGACTGTACACCAGTACATTGTACACACCATTCACATTATCATATGAATAGCATATCAAATTACAACCACGAGAGTAAATATAAATAAAGTCATCATAGCAACGTCTTTTTCTTTCACATTTGAACATGTGACGTATTACGAAGTATGAAAGTCATTTTAGGATTGCAGATGTCACTTGAAAAAAATCATCAAAAGGAACACTTAAACTGTTCCCAGAAACCAAACATTAAAACCAAAAGATGTAATCGCTGTCATAATCGACACACTATGTTGTGCATGTGTGTGACCCAAAAGTGGCGTCAGATGGCTGTGTTATCAGTATGCCGAACCCCAGTCCATGTGTTTGACACATATATTCTCTGTTGAATAGTCTTGCCAGTGACAGATATTTCTGACAGCTTTGTCACAAGAAATTCTGAATCACTCTGTGGTGCCAAGCAGGCCGGAATGGAAATTAAGGTTAAATGATAGTTTTTCACAACAGACTGATTCAGGAAGTGGTTCTGAGGTGATTACAGAGGCAGACAAATGAAAAGGAAGAAAACAATAATTGCATAAGGGAAACCACAGGGACTGAAGAAGGGTTAGGTTAGTTTCTGCAAGTTCACTGTGCAAAGGTCACAAGCACCTGATTGAGAAAATGGAAAATGGATGTTGAGACTGCCCAGAAAACCAAAATTGATTCTGTGAAATTTCCCAGAACATTTGTAAGGTTGCGGCAAGCGTTCTCATAACAACAAAAACAATCCACTTGTGCTGATGATTATACAATGTTTTAAGATGGTCATACCAAAGATAATTTAGATATTTGATTTAGAATTTTAGGACCCCTTTAGGTATAAAATAAATAAATACAAATATTTGATGAAACATTGCATTTGGCTCATAGAACTGCATTGAATAACAGATTCATACATGGACGAACAGATGCACTATATGACCAATAAGTATGTGGACACCTGCTCGTCGAACATCTCATTCCAAAATCATAGGCATTAATATGGAGTTGGGTCCCCCTTTGCTGCTATAACAGCCTCCACTCTTCTGGGAAGGCTTTCCAAAAGATGTTGGAATATTTCTGCAGGGACTTTCTTCAGGCACTTATGTTGGGCAATTAGGCCTGGCTCGCAGTCGGAGTTCCAATTCATCCCAAAGATGTTCTATTGGCTTGAGGTCTGTGGACTGCGCAGGCCATTCAAATAAACTGAACTCGCTGTCACTTTTCCAGTGTTGGTGATCGCGTGCCCACTGGAGCCACTTCTTCTTTCTTTAAAGCTGATAGGTGTGGAACCCAGTCTGCTGCAATGGCCCATCCGTGACAAGGATCGACGAGTTGTCCGTTCCCGAGATGTCGTTCTGCGCACAACTACTGTACTGCGGCGTTATTTGTCTGTCTTTGGCCCACCTGTTAGCTTGCACGATTATTTAAGGTATCTGTGTCCAACAGATGCATATTCTGTATTCACAGTCATGTGAAACCAATAGGTTAGGGCTAAATTAAAATATTTAAATTAACTAATTTCCTTATGATCGGTAGCTCAGTAAAATCTTGGAAATTGTTGCTTTTTATATTTTTGTGTAGTTTAATTCTTCACCTCGTACATATGATGAAACTATATCGGTGATCAGAGCATTTGTCCACGAATTCCACATGTGCCACTAAGATACACTTTGCCAAACGTTTTGTCTTTGATTTATAGGTACTTGCATGGCACAAAGACAAGGAAGAGATGCTGAATTATGACCTGCAATGGAACTATTTTTGGCAGGATATACATTTATTCTTCAATAAAAAAAAGATGAATAGAAATCTGTGACACAATGAAGCTGAAGAATGACTCTTCAATTTCGAGGAGGAAAGAAATGAATTGTTACTTCATGCATTATTCATGCATGGATCTGATAGTCTCTCATCAGCATGGCATATGCCTCTAACAGAATAATCGTCTTCTCCACAAACAAAAACAAAAAAGTTTTAGGAAGAACATTCCACACACTCCAAATCCAACACACTAAATGAGTAAAGATATGCTATATGTAGCTTAGCTTAATATTAACCATCAGTAAAATGTGATTGTTGATGCTGAATGTAAACATGGTTACGATATTCATAACATTTCCTATGGGATGCATTGTTACTGGAAGAGTTTCTAGATATACAGAGCCAGTCAAAAGTTTGGACAAACCTACTCACTAAAGGGTTTTTCTATTTTTTTCTATTTTCTACATTGTAGAAAAATAGTGAAAACATCAAAACTATGAAATAGCACAAATGGAATCATGTAGAAACCAAAAAAAGTGCTAAACAAATCAAAATATATGCTATATTTGAAATTCTTCAAAGTAGCCACCCATTGCCTTGATGACAGCTTTGCACACTCTTGCCATTTTCTCAACTAGCCTTATGAAGGCAGTCACCTGGAATGCATTTCAAGTAACAGGTGTGCCTTGTTAAAAGTTAATTTATTTCCTCCTTAATGCGTTTGAGCCAATTAGTTGTGTTGTAACAAGGTAGGGGGCTGCATCTCAGCGCTAGAGGCGTCACTACAGACCCTGGTTCGATTCCAGGCTGTATCACAAACGGCTGTGATTGGGAGTCCCATGGTGTGGTGCACAATTGGCCAAGTGTCGTCTGGGTTAGGGTTTGGCCGGGGTAGGCCGTCATTGTAAATAAGAATTTGTTCTAGTTAAATAAAAGTTAGAAAAAATAGCTAATTAAAAGGGGTGGTATACAGAAGATATCCCTATTTGGTTAAAAACCAAGTCCATATTATGGCAAGAACAGCTCAAATAAGCAAAGAGAAATGAGAGTCCATCATTACTTTAAGACAAGGAAGGTCAGTCAATAGGGAAAATGTCAAGAACAAGTGCAGTTGCAAAAAACAAGTGCTATGATGAAACTGGCTCTCTTGAGGACTGCCACAAGAAAGGAAGACCCAGAGTTACCTTTGCTGCAGAGGATAAGTTCATCAAAGTTAACTGCACCTCAGACTTGAAGCACAAATAAATCATTTACAGAGTTCAAGTAACAGACACACGTCAACATCAAGTTCAGAGAATAATTCATGAATCTGGCCTTCATGTTCAAATTGCTGTACCAATAATAAGAAGAGACTTGCTTGGGCCAAGAAACACAAACAATGGACATTAGACAGGTGGAAATATGTTCTTTGGTCTGATGAGTCCAAATGTGAGATTTTTGGTTCCAACCACCATGTCTTTGTGAGAAGAGTAGCTGAACGCATGATCTCCGCATGTGTGGTTCCCACCATGAAGCATGGAGGAGGAGGTGTGATGGTTTGGGGCTGCTTTGCTGGTGACACTGTCTGTGATTTAATTGAAGGCACACTTAAACAGCATGACTACCACAGCATTCTGCAGTGATACACCATCCCATCTGGTTTGCGCTTAGAGGGACTATCATTTGTTTTTCGACAGGCCAATGACCCAAAACACGCCTCCAGGCTGTGTAAGTGATATTTGTCCAAGAATGAGAGTGATGGAGGGGTGCATCAGATGACCTGGCCTCCACAATCACCCGACCTCAACCCAATTGAGATGGTTTGGGATGAGTTGGACTGCAGAGTGAAGGAAAAGCAGCTAACAAATGCTTAGCATATGTGGAACTCCTTCAAGACTGTTGGATAAGCATTCCTCATTAAGCTGGTTGAGAGAATGTCAAGCGTGTGCAAAGCTGCCATCAAGGCGAAGGGTGTCTACTTTGAAGATTCTAAAATATATTTACATTTGTTTAACACTTTTTTGGTTACTATATAATTCCATATGCATTATTTCATAGTGTTGACGTCTTCTACAATGTAGAAAATAGTAACATTTAAGAAAAACCCATTGAATGAGTAGGTGTGTCCAAACATTTGACTGGTAATGTACTGTACTTGAGCCCCATTTCCAATGGAGCCAGCATTCTTTCTCATTTTCTTGGGTCTGCTGCAGAGAAGGATAGCTGATCTTATCCCAAAATGTGTACCGGTAAGCAAAGCTTTGTGAGAGAAGCCATACATTAAGTCCTGTTGTGTGGATTTCATTGCTCAGAATTTGAGCATTCCTCATTTTAAACACCTCTGGACTGGACCCCTCCTAATCTACCTAATATAAGTAGAATGGCATAGATAAGGTTAGCAAGATAGCTAGCAAGTTAGATAAGGTCAGCATGCTAGCTAGGTACACTGACAGCTGTCAGTGCCTTATTCTTATTAAGAATTCCAAGAGTGTGCAAAGCTGTAATCAAGGCAAAGGGTAGCTACTTTGAAGATTCTAAAATGTAAAATATATATATACACTTTTTTGGTTACATGATTCCATATGTTATTTGATATATGATGTCTTCACTATTATTCTACAATGTAGAAAATAGTAAACAAAACAAAAAAAACGTGAATGAGTAGGTGTTTCCAAACGTTTGACTTGTATCAGTCAAAGGTTTGGACCCACCTACTCACTCAAGGGTTTTTAAGTGGATTTCTACTGGTGTGGGCGTTTAAGATAGTAAATTAATATACAGTCCAAATGTTGCAGGGGTGGACAAGAGCCTTTTTTACATGCATAGTACCCATACCTTTTCGAAAATGTTTACTATTTGAGTGTGATCTTGCAAAATAATTGTTGACTTTGCTGGAAATCCAACTCTTGAATGCTTTAGTTCTGTTGTAGTGCCTCCATATTTGTGTATGTATTTTAGGTCAGCTCTACGGTGTTGCTGCAGCCATTCTACTCTTCTGTGGGTCTTGTTGCACTCAGGGCCAACTACGGAAATATCATAACAAAATAGAATGATACCAAACGGACAACTATTATTGTGGCACAAAGATTCTCCAACCCTGTAAACATGATGGCCATTACTACTACACCTCTTAGTCCAGATTGCGTCCCACAGGCTCATGAAGGCTAATGAAGCAAAATAGAATGAGATGCCACACACAACATCACTGTTTTATGAATAGGGTTGTGTCCCACATGGCACCCTTATACCTGTATAGCGCACTACTTTTGACCAGAGCCCTATGGGCAATGGTCAAAAGTAAGTAGCACACTATAAAGGGAATAGGGTACCATGTGGGACACAACCCTATTCATAAAACAGTGATGTTGTGTATGGCATATTGTTCCATTCTGCTTTATTAGCCTGCTGCAACCACCCATTGGTTAGCAGCACAGGGCAAAGCAATCAGAATCAATGCCTCCATATCTCTCTAGGAACTCTATAATGGTTGCCATTAGTGCCATTGTGGCTAAAAGTGTTCCCATGGTCATTTTGTACACGTAGAATAGTATTTTCTATGTGTGTTTGGCACTTAAAACATTTTAGCTTATTTATAAGGTACACTGTATTTTCAGAGCATTTGCTGAAAAATTAAGTAACGGTAAATGCCAAGTCACGAGGATTAAAACCAACGAAAGATAGTGTATTATAATGTTTAAAAGCTTGTTCATTTGCCTATATGTTTAACATACAACATGTACAATTGGCTACCTAAATTGAAACGTGGAATCAACTGTTACACAGACTGATAATATTTGTGGAGTTGTGGAGCTTGGAGGAATCTGTTTGTTGTGATGACTGTGTTGATGGTTGGTGTGGAGCTGGGTTGGGCCATGTGGGATGTGGCGGCTTTGTTTTGGGATCAGGGAGGGATTAAACAGTAATGGGTGGACATTGTTGGGGAGGGCACAGTGATCCCACAGGATTTGTCTGATGAGCCGGAATTTGATTCATCTGCTCCGTCTATCGATTTGTTTTGGCCATACAGATCTCTAACTCTGAGGTTGAAGCTCAACTTTTTCATTTTTTAACCAATTCTGCAAGGCATAATTCCTCTGAACACAATTTCTGCTCCCCGTTTCATCTCGTCTTTGGAAACTTGCTCTTCTTCTGATCAAAGTTGTATGGTGGTGGAAATATGTTGCTCATCTCCAATGTCAAAATGAAAGGTGAATCATATCTTAGGAAAAAAAGCAATTTGTTCACCTTGTAGCCTATAACTAACTTCTTGTTAATGCAACCTCAACAATGGAACAAGATAGATTTTGAAACAAATCTGTTGATGAAGCAAAATAATCACTTCAATAAATGGCAAAAATATTACTTGAACACTACTATTTTCATCTGTTTTGAAGATATGTTTTTGTGAATTGGTAAAATTGTTTTTACAAATTTACCAAAACCCCTAAGATTACACACCCATAGCTTTGAGTGATGCAGATAAAGTGGGAAGAATATTTTTAAGGTCTAACTTTCTGACATGTTGGACCAGAATCTCATCAGTGTATTGCACATCCATCCAGTCTCTCCTGGGAGACTTCAAAGTGAAGCAGGAGTATGCAGTGTGCTGGACTGTACCCAACGAAGACAGATCCCTCTCATGTTATCCAATCCTGCTAGAGATTCAAGAGGCAGTCCTAATGACAGAGGACATGTACTCAGAGCATGACAGTGAATACTTTATCAAAGTGTACATCGCAAATGGAACCCTATTCTCTATGTAGTGCAGAACTTTTGACCATTGCCCTATTGGCCCTGTTCAAAAGTAGTGCACTACATAGGGAATAGGGTGCCATTTGGGATGCGGACACAGGCTGTGTTGACTTCAAGGCCTTCATTCTTGCAGGTTCCTTGAGCAGATACAGAGAGGGGAACAGGGCAGGAAAGGGTCTGGCAAACATCATTCTCAGGGGGTATCTGAGGGATACAGGAGAACAGGAATTTTCACAATACGGAGTCAGAATACAGTGCCTTCAGAAAGTATTCACACCCCTTGACTTCTTCCACATTTTGTTCTGTTACATCCTGAATTTAAAATGGAATAAATTGATATTTTGGTCAGTGGCCTACACACAATACCCCATAATGTCAAAGTGGATTTTTTAAAAATAAATAAAAAAGGAAAAGTTGAAATGTCTTGAGTCAATAAGTATTCCACCCCTTTGTTATGGCAAGCCTACAGTAAATAACTTCTTGGAACTATAGGGGGTGCTGTTCCGCATTAGCATATTTGGGTCTCCAAATTAAACTGCCTCGTGCTAAATTTGCTTTGGTCGTAAATATGCATATTATTGTTATTATTGGATAGAAAACACCTCTAGTTTCTATAGAAGTTGGAATTTTGTCTCTGAGTGGTACAGAACAATATCTACAGACTTTTTCATGACAGGGTTCAGATTTCAGAAATTTTTACCCCTGATTGGGAGTCTGTTTTTAAGCGACAGTGAATGCTCTGAAGAAACCGACACTGCCTACGTCTTCCTCTGGGTGTTGTACGTCATCACGTTTTGAATGGAATCGATGGGAAAATCACAGCCATTATAAAAGACAAATGTATAGGGACCTCCCTTTCTCGTCGCGCGCTGAAGCGTGAAGGACATCGGGACTTACCTCGTTCCAAATCGTTGTCTAACCAGCAATATTTTCCGGTCATGTTTTCAGTCGTTAATAGTTGTTAAAAACATCATAATGTAGTTCATTTGAACCGTTTTATAGCAATTTATATCCGTTTAGTGCGATTTGGGAATTTCTTTGTGTGCACTCTGAATGTTTGGACACGTTTTGGGGTCCGTTCGATCGTTAGTGGATATTTCGAAGGACAGAGGACATCTATCGACCAAAAGACGTTTATAACATAGAAAAGGATACATTGCCCAAGAATCTGATGGAGAACAGCTCAAAGTAAGCAATATTTAATATGATAAATCGTGTTTCTGTCGAAATATTTTAAACGCATATTTCGCCATTTTGGTTTGGTATAGCTTCAACTTGGCGAACCCTGTATTGAAAAGTAAGGATAATTTTAAAAATGTAAATCAGCGGTTGCATTAAGAATAATTTGTCTTTCGATTCCTGTCACCCTCGTAATTTTTTAGTCAAGGTATATGATTAGCTTTCAATTAAACTAGATCACTCTGATAGATGACGTCAGACATATTGAGGCTTGATTTCCTAGTATTTTTATTGTGTAACCACGGTTTTGTATGGCTAAATATGCACCTTTTCGAACAAACTGTATATGTATGTTGTAAAATGATGTTACAGGAGTGTCATCGGAAGAATTCTGAGAAGGTTAGTGAAAAAATTAATATATTTTGGCGGTGATTACGTTATAGCGTCTTGGGCTGGAATCGATGCTCTGGTAACGTTTGCACATGTGGTATGTAACTTATCGATTATTGTGTTTTCGCTGAAAAACGCTTAGAAAATCTGAAATATGGTCTGAAATCACAAGAACTGGGTCTTTCCATTGCTATGCTTTGTCTATTTTTTATGAAATGTTTTATGATGAGTAAATTGGTCATACACGTTGCTCCTATCTAGTAATTCTAGTCGATTTGTGGATGGTCGGTGCAATTGTAAACTGTGATTTCTACCTGAAATATGCACTTTTTTCTAACAAAACTATCCTATACACATGATTATGTTATCAGACTGTCATCTGAAGAGGTTTTTCTTGGTTAGTGGCTATCAATATCTTAGTTGAGCCGAATTGGTGATAGCACCTGAAGGAGTAAGAAACTGATGGAGTTAGAATAGTGGGTTATTTTGCTAAGTGTTTAGCTAATAGATTTACATATTTTGTCTCCCTGTAAAAATTTTAAAAATTGAAATGGTGGCTTTATTCACAAGATCTGTATCTTTCATCTGGTGTCTTGGACTTGTGATTTAATGATATTTAGATGCTACTATCTACTTGTGAAGCTATGCTAGCTATGCTAATCAGTGTGTGGGGGGTGGGGGGTGCTCCCGGATCCGGGTTTCTGAGGCAGTAGAGGATAACTTCAGGAGTAAAAATGTGCTTAAAGGGTAGCATAAACGTAACCACATGTAACATATGGATTTGCATTAGTATTTGCATCAAAATTCCCAATGAATATTTACACCTAGCTTTAAAAACCTTTTCGAGTTAGTACACAAAACTAATCAGAATAACAAAGTCAAGTCTTTCCCAGAAGTGATGTAATATGGAGGATCCGGCAAGCCTATTCACTAAAATGTAAACTCCCAAAGAACTTCAAATTAAACCAAATTGTTTGCACTCATGACTACTGGTTTCAATTACATGTTCAGACAACTTACAAGCAAATACTTACTAGCCTGCTAACGTTAGCCCTAACAGCCTACTAATGTTACATTAGCACTATGAGTCAGCTAGTTGCTATCAACACCTACCTTACAGCTACATTAAAGTAAAACAAAGGGTTGGAAATAAAGCCATCTAACCAGTTATCAAAGAATGTTAGCTATATGCAGTTATCTTAGCCAGCTAACGTTAGTTATTCAGCCAACTAGCTATTAGCCTAACCAGCCTAGCCAACCACAACGGTTATGTTCTGCAAGCTAGAGCCCAACTACTGGAGACCAGCTAGAACACAACTAACACGTCACAACTAAAATACAACCACAGATCAAATCAAAGAGAGAGCAGAGACGTACAGATTGATGGCTAGGGCCCATCCGATGGCACTGTCATAGGATGCCACCTTTCCAACAAGTCAGTCAAATGTCTGCCCTGCTAGAGCTGCCCTGGTCAACTTTAAGTGATGTTATTGTAAGGTGGAAATGTCTAAGAGCAACAACGGAATTGGTAGGCTACACAGGCTCACTGAATGGGATCGCCGAGTGCTGTTCCAAACTGACTCTGGAAGCAACGTCAGCACGAACTGTTCGTTGGGAGCTACATGAAGTGGGTTTCCATGGCTGAGTACCCGCACACAAGCCTAAGATCGCCATGCGCAATGCCAAGCATTGCCTGGAGTGGTGTAAAGCTCACCGCCATTAGACTCTGGAGAAGTGGATTCGCGTTTTCTGGAGTGATGAATAACGCTTAACCATCTGGCAGTCCGACGGACAAATCTGGGTTTGACAGATGCCAGGAGAACGCTACCTGCCCTAATGCATAGTGCCAACTGTAAAGATTAGTGGAGGATGGTCTGGGGCTGTGTTCCTGGTTCAGGCTAGGCCACTTAGTTCCAGTGAAGGGAAATCTTAACGCTACAGCATACAATGACATTCTAGATGATTCTGTGCTTCCAACTTTGTGGCAACAGTTTGAGGAAGGCCCTCTCCTGTTTCAGCATGATAATTCCCTCTTGCACAAAGTTCCACACAGAAATGGTTTGTTGAGATCGGAGTGGAAGAACTTGACTGGCCTGCACAGATCCCTGACCTTAACCCCATTACACACCTTTGGGATGAATTGGAACGCTGACTGCAAGCCAGGCCTAATCGCCCAACATCAGTGCCAAACCTCGCTAATGTTCTTGTGGCTGAACGGAAGCAAGTCCCAGCAGCAATGTTCCAACATCTAGTGGAAAGCCTTAGAAGATTGGAGGCTGTTTTACTGTAGCAGCAAATGGGAAACTAACTCTACATTAATGCCTATGATTTTGGAATGAGATGTTTGACGAGCATGTATTCTGTGATTAGACAAGCATGTAGTGTATGATTATGATGGTCATACTTTTCTTGACAGTTTCATAGTGTATTTTCTTAATCCAAGGAAAGCAACACAGGATGGTCATAATGCTACTTGACAGTGTCATAAAGTGTATTTTCTTAGTCCATGTAAAGTGACATAGGATGGTCCTAATGCTTTATGACAGTGTCATAAAGTGTATTTTCAAAATTCATTAAAAAAATATGATGAAAAAACCATGACAGTAAAGACTTCATTACAGCAACAACAAAGGACTTAATGTTACGTATGGCTAGACGTGCCGCTAGCGGGACACCTCGACAACATCTGGTGATATTGCAGAGTGTGAAATTCAAATTACATAAATATCAACATTTAACATTCATGAAAATACAAGTGTAATACATCAAAATGAAGCGTAACTTCTTGTTAATCCAGCAGCTGTGTCAGATTTCAAAAAGGCTTTATGGCGAAAGCACACCATGCAATTTATCTGAGGACAGCGCCCCGCATACAAACCATGAAAAACATTTTTCAACCAGGCAGGTGCGACACGAAAGTCCGAAATTGTCATATAATAAATGCCTTTCCTTTGAAGATCTTTTTCTGTTAGCACTCCAAAAGGTCCCAGTTACATCACAAATGGTTCTTTTGTTCGATAAAGTCCTTCTTTATATCCATAAAAACTCAGTTTAGCTGGCGCGCTTCAGTCAATAATCCATTGGTTTCCCTCCATCAAAATGCATACAAAATGAATCCCAAACATTGCTAATAAACTTTTCGAAACAAGTCAAACAACGTTTATAATCAAACCTCAGGTACCCTACTACGTAAATAAACTATACAATTTAAGACGGAGAATAGTATGTTCATTACCGGAGATAAATGACAAAGAACGCCCTTCCATCCACGCACATGGAAACACTACTAAAATGGGAGCCACTACAACTTCTAGCACATTTTTCCAAACACCAGCCTGAAACTCTTTCTAAAGACTGTTGACATCTAGTGGAAGCCCTAGGAACTGCAATCTGGGAGGATTTCGCCTTATAATAAAAGTGACAGCCATTGAAAACAGTGGTAGGTTGACATTTTTTTTTGGGGGGGGGGGGGTGGTTTGTCCTCGGGGTTTCGCCATATCAGTTATTTTATACTCACAGACATTATTTTAACAGTTTTAGAAACTTTAAAGTGTTTTCTATCCAAATCGACCAATTATATGCATATCCAGTTACTGGAGTACCAGGCAGTTTACTTTGGACACGCTTTTCATCCGGACGTCAAAATACTGCCCCCTAGCCCAAAGAGGTTTTAAGAAACAAACTTTTAAACGAAAGGAAACGTCTTGGTAGGGAAAAAACTCATTTGAAAAAATATGGCTTTTGACACTTATGTAGGTATCATACAATTACACAATATATGTCACTACAGGTGTAAATATATTGGTCACGACAGTGTTATGACCATATTAGGAAAGGTTATGACAAGCAATGTCAGCTGTTTTGAAATATGACATGGTTATGATTGTGTCATAACGTTTTGTGACTCCAGGTCTCAAGTAAAGTGTTACCCAATTGTCTGTAAGGTCCTTCAGTCGAGCAGTACATTTCAAGCACAGATTCATTGATAAAGACAAGGGAGGTTTTCCAATGCCTCGCAAAGATTGGCACCTATTGGTAGATGGGGGGGCAGACATTGAATAGTTATTAATTATACTTTGGATGGTGTATCAATACACCCAGTCACTACAAGGTATAGGCATCCTTCTTAACTCAGTTGACGGAGAGGAAGGAAAAACTGAGGATGGTTCTACATTTTAGTTACTCCAAAATACAAGAGTGAACAGAAGGAAGCCTGTACAGTAGGCCTGGACAATATATTTAATTAATTATGGCTGGGTGATGTTTCAAATTAATTAGGTTATTTGAATGTATGTTTTTGCATGATATTCCAAATGCTTGTATCCCAAGAATCAAGTTTTATTAAATGTTTTAGTTTTTGAGGGTTTATGTCCGCTTGTCCTCATCTACTTCGCTCCTTCTGCTGTGATTGTGCACCTTCCCATTTACACACACACACACACACGCACACACACACACACCAAGCAACAAAGATGAAACATCCCTTCTTAATCTCCGAAACAAGCGGACAAAATCGCTATTTGCATTTGAGATTTTGTCCAACATAAAAATAGAATCTGTAATACAGATAATGTCTCAATGTGTTTCGATGTCCATATGAGCGAATCTCGCTCATATGGACATCGAAACACATTGAGACATTATCTGTATTACAGATTCTATTTTTATGTTTCAACTCCTAAGAGTAGACTTTACTAAAATGTGAGTATCAATGTTAATTGTTTCTGGAAAATGAATGCAGCATTTTAGCCACAGACTGTTATACCAGCTGTCTCTGTTTAATAAATGTGCTTTGAGCATAAAAAACTAGTATATAAGGAATTGGCAACTTGATTTCAACATCTGAACAAAGTGGAAACTCAAACAGTTGGACGGACAGAAGGTTGTGTTCATAACAATTCAATTGTTCTACCTTGTTAGTTACTGAATAGATAGATCTAAGTTGGCTAGACTTTAAATATTAAGATTAGCTGGCTGCTCACTAGCACGTGGGCTTGTGCCTGAGAGAATGTTTGAGACCTGTGTTCATTTTGTATAATGCCTGCTACATCTAGTTGGTCATTATAAGTGAATGTGCATTACGAGTGGTTCTGTTTAAATTGGTAAACAAAAGGGCTTTATCATAGACAGGCTTGAAAGCCCGTTCAGTGATTATTGCAAAAAAGCATGTTAAACTATTTTGATAAAATAGATAAATTATTAGTTGTATTATTGTTATGGAAGGCTTATATTTAGTCTAGGTATACTTTCACAAACCTCATATTCATTACTTTATTGTTGACTGTTTGAAATGCAGTGCATATTACGTTGAATTGTACAACAAAGCTTATTTCGGAAAAATTGCCTTATTTTTTTTATCAAGATATCGTGAATTGACCATAATAAAAAATTCAAAAAGAGATGATTTTTTTAGGTAATACTGCCCAGCCCTACTGTACAGAATAAAAATATTCAAAAATGTGCATCCTGTTTGCAATAAGGCACTAAAGTAATTCTGCAAAAAATGTGGCAAAGAAATTAACTTTTTGTCCAGAGTAAAAAGATTGTGTTTGGGGCAAATCCAACACAACACATCAGTGAGTATCACTCTTCATTGTGAGGACAGACACTGGGGGACTGGAAGCAATTTCAGGGAGTGAATATTTAATAAATTACTGACATGAAAACAAAACAAGGACAGCGTCTGGACAAGGTGAACAAAATGACATTAATGCAGACACGTGGAAGAAACTGATGAAGTGACATGTATAGGGCAATCAATAAAGTAATAGAGTCCAGGTGAGTCCCATGAAGCACTGATGCGCGTAACGATGGTGACAGGTGTGCGTAATGATGGGCCGCCTGGCATCCTCGAGTGTCAGAGAGGGGGTGCGGGAGCAGGCGTCACAGTAACAGTAAAATTACTGTCTAGCAATGATCAACAACCAACTTAACAGAGCTTGACATTTTTTTTTAAAGATGTGTAACTATTTGTATGAACATAACAAGATTCAACAACTGAGACATACACTGAACAAGTTCCACAGACATGTGACTAACATCAATAAAATAATAAGTCCCTGAAAAAAAGGGGGGGGGATCAAAATCAAAAGTAACAGTCAGTATCTGGTATGGCCAATTAACTTTTTATGGCTGCAGGGGCAGTATTGAGTAGCTTGGATGAAAGGTGCCCATTTCAAACGGCCTCGTACTCAATTCTTGCTCGTACAATATGCATATTATTATTATTATTGGATAGAAAACACTCTCAAGTTTCTAAAACCATTTGAATTATATCTGTGAGTAAAACAGAACTCATTTTGCAGCAAACTTCCTGTCAGAAAGTGAAAAATCTGAAATCGAGACTCTGTTCCAGGGCCTCCCTAATCATTTACTTGAAATCTATTAGTATACATGCACTTCATACACTTTCCAATAGATGTCAATAGGCTGTGAGAGGTGAAATGGAGTGTATAGCTATTTCTATGGTCAAAAGAGAGAGCTTGTAATGACATGACCCCAAATTCCTTTGTTCAGGAAGGCGCAGGAAGTACATCAGCATTGGCTTCTGAAAAGCTTTTGTTATAGACGGCTAATATCTCCGGCTTTGATTTTATTTGATAAATGTGACAATATCATCGTAAAGTATGTTTTTTCAATATTGTTTTATCAGAATATAGAATTTTTTTCGGGAGTTTTGGCGTATTCCGTTCTCTGCGTTTGTTCACGATGGAGAACTTCGCGCCACTTGGCAAGTTTTGCTTGCTAATTCAAGAGGGAAAAAGGACATTCTCAAACCAAACAACGATTGTTCTGGACGAAGCACCCCTTGTGCAAGATTCTGATGGAAGCTCAACAAAAGTAGGACCCATTTATGATGTTATTTCCTATTTCTGTCGAAAATGTGTTGTTGTGTTTTCCACATTGATTTTTGGCGCTGTCTCGCTATAACGTAAGCTGCATGTCGTACTAAAGTTATTTTTAGAATTCTAACACGGCGATTGCATTAAGAACTAGTGTATCTATCATTTGCTGTACAACAAGTATTTTTTAGTAACGTTTATGATTAGTTATTTGGTCAGAATAGGTGAGTGTCAGAAATATATCCGGAGATTCTGGAAAATATTTGCTACGTTTTCACAATGTATAACCACGGTTTTCAGCTCTAAATATGCACATTTTCGAACAAACCATATACAGTGGGGAGAACAAGTATTTGAATACACTGCCGATTTTGCAGGTTTTCCTACTTACAAAGCATGTAGAGGTCTGTCATTTTTATCATAGGTACACTTCAACTGTGAGAGACGGAATCTAAACAAAAATCCAGAAAATCACATTGTATGATTTTTAAGTAATTAATTGCATTTTATTGCATGACAAAGTATTTGATCACCTACCAACCAGTAAGAATTCCGGCTCTCACAGACCTGTTCGTTTTTTCTTTAAGAAGCCTCCTGTTCTCCACTCATTACCTGTATTAACTGCACCTGTTTGAACTCGTTACCTGTATAAAAGACACCTGTCCACACACTCAATCAAACAGACCCAACCTCCCACAATGGCCAAGACCAGAGAGCTGTGTAAGGACATCAGGGATAAATTGTAGACCTGTACAAGGCGGGATGGGCTACAGGACAATAGCCAAGCAGCTTGGTGAGAAGGCAACAACTGTTGGCACAATTATTAGAAAATGGAAGAAGTTCAAGATGACGGTCAATCACCCTCGGTCTGGGGCTCCATGCAAGATCTCACCTCGTGGGGCATCAATGATCATGAGGAATGTGAGGGATCAGCCCAGAACTACACGGCAGGACCTGGTCAATGACCTGAAGAGAGCTGGGACCACAGTCTCAAAGAAAACCATTAGTAACACACTACCGCCGTCATGGATTAAAATCCTGCAGCGCACGCAAGGTCCCCCCTGCTCAAGCCAGCGCATGTCCAGGCCGTCTGAAGTTTGCCAATGACCATCTGGATGATCCAGAGGAGGAATGGGAGAAGGTCATGTGGTCTGATGACACAAAATAGAGCTTTTTGCTCTAAACTCACTCGCCGTGTTTGGAGGAATAGAAGGATGAGTACAACCCCAAGAAACACATCCCAACCGTGAAGCATGGAGGTGGAAACATCATTCTTTGGGGATGCTTTCTGCAAAGGGGACAGGACGACGTGCACGTATTGAGGGAGGATGGATGGGGCCATGTATCGCGAGATCTTGACCAACAACCTCCTTCCCTCAGTAAGAGCATTGAAGATGGGTCGTGGCTGGGTCTTCCAGCATGACAACGACCCGAAACACACAGCCAGGGCAACTAAGGAGTGGCTCCGTAAGAAGCATCTCAAGGTCCTGGAGTGGCCTAGCCAGTCTCCAGACCTGAACCCAATAGAAAATCTTTGGAGGGAGCCGAAAGTCCGTATTGCCCAGCGACAGCCCGAAACCTGAAGGATCTGGAGAAGGTCTGTATGGAGAGTGGGCCAAAATCCCTGCTGCAGTGTGTGCAAACCTGGTCAAGAACTACAGGAAACGTATGATCTCTGTAATTGCAAACTAAGGTTTCTGTACCAAATATTCAGTTCTGCTTTTCTGATGTATCAAATACTTATGTCATGCAATAAAATGCAAATTAATTACTTAAAAATCATACAATGTGATTTTCTGGATTTTTGTTTTAGATTCCTTTCTCTCACAGTTGAAGTGTACCTATGATAAAATACAGACCTCTACATGCTTTGTAAGTAGGAAAACCTGCAAAATTGTCAGTGTATCAAATACTTGTTCTCCCCGCTGTATGTATTGTGTAATATGATGTTATAGGACTGTCATCTGATGAAGTTTATGAAGGTTAGTGAAATAATTAATATCTTTTGCTGGTTTTGTCGCTATCGCTACTGTTGCCTTGAATCAATGTAGTTGTGTGGTTGGCTATTGTAGTAAGCTAATATAATGCTATATTGTGTTTTCGCTGTAAAACACTTAAAGAATCTGAAATATTGGCTGATTCACAAGATGTTTGTCTTTCATTTGCTGTAAACCATGTATTTTTCATAAATGTTTTATGATGAGTATTTAGGAATTTCAATTTGGTCCTGTAATTGTTCTAGCTGCTTCGGTGCTATTTCCGAATGTAGCTGCAATGTAAAACTATAATTTATACCTCAAATATGCAAATTTCTCGAACAAAACATAGATTTATTGTATAACATGTTATAAAGACTGTCATCTGATGAAGTTGTTTCTTGGTTTAATTTGGTTGGTTCTTGGTTAGTTTGGTTGGTTTTGTGCAAGCTACCTGTGCTGTGAAAAATGTCTGTGCTTTTTTGTATTTGGTGGTGAGCTAACAAATATACGTGGTGTTTTCGCTGTAAAACATTTAAGAAATCGGACATGTTGGCTGGATTCACAAGATGTTTATCTTTCATTTGCTGTATTGGACTTGTTAACCTGTCTGGCCCAGGGGTTCCGCTAGCGGAACTCCTCCCACATTCCACTGAAAAGGCAGAGCGCGAAATTCAAAATATATTTTTTAGAAATATTTAACTTTCACACATTAACAAGTCCACTTGAAACTCTCCATCGTCAACAAACACAGACAACGCAAAACGTCCCGAAAAAAATTAAATAATCTAATAAAATTATATTGAAAAAACATACTTTACGATGATATTGTGACATGTATCAAATAAAATCAAAGCCGGAGATAGTATTCGCCTGTAACGACAGCTTTTCAGAAGGCAATTACAGGTCCCTCCACGCGCCTTCCAGAAAACCGAAAATGGAGGACACGTCGTTCCAAGAGGGTTCATTCCATCTCAGGCCAAGATAATCAACTCATTTCTTCTCTCACTTCCTCTTGACATCTAGGGGAAGGTGTATGACGTGCACGTATAGTCATACGTATCATACCCATTTATAGGCAGGTCCTTAAACAGAGCATTGAATTCAGACTTTCCACTTCCTGGTCACAAAGTGTGCTGCCAAATGAGTTCTGTTTTACCCACAGACAAAATTCAAACGGAAAACTAGAGAGTGTTTTCTATCCAATAGTAATAATAATATGCATATTGTACGAGCAAGAATTGAGTACGAGGCCGTTTAAATTGGGCACGATTTCCCCCCAAAGTGTAAATAGCACCCTCTATCCTCAACAGGTTTTAATGTGTGAAAGTTAAATATTTCGAAAAAATATATTTTGAATTTCGCGCCCTGCACTTGGACTGGCTGTTGTCATATGTGTACCGACACCGGGCTTGCAGCCATAAGAAGTGTTAAGTACTGCAGTGCATCTCCTCCTCATGGAATGCACCATATTTGCCAGTACTTGCTGTGAGATGTTACCTCACTCTTCCATCAAGGCACCTGCAAGTTCAAAGACATGTCTGGGGGGAATGGACCTAGTCCTCACCCTCCGATCCAACAGGTCCCAGATGTGCTCAATGGGAATGAGATCCGGGCTCCTCGCTGGCCATGGCATTACACTGACATTCCTGTCTTGCAGAACGAGCAGTATGGCTGGTCGCATTTTCATGCTGGAGGGTCACGTCAGGATGAGCCTGCAGGAAGGGTACCGCATGAGGGAGAAGGATGTCTTCCCTGTAATGCACAGTGTTGAGATTGCCTGCAATGGCAACAAGCTCAGTCCGATGATGCTGTGACACACTGCCCCATACCATGACGGACCCTCCACCTCCAAATTGATCCCGCTCCAGAGTACAGGCCTCTGTAACGCTCATTCCTTCGACGATAAACCCGAATCCGACCATCACCCCTGGTGAGACAAAACCGTGACTTGTCAGTGAAGAGCTCTTTTTACCAGTCCTGTCTGGTCCAGCGACTGTGGGTTTGTGCCCGTAGGCGACGTAGTTGCCGGTGATGTCTGGTGAGGACCTGCCTTACAACAGGCCTACAAGCCCTCAGTCCAAGCCTTCTCTCCTAGCCTATTGCGGACATTCTAAGCATTGATGGAGGGATTGTGCGTTCCTCGTGTAACTCGGGCAGTTGTTGTTGTCATCCTGTACCGGTCCCGCAGGTGTGATGTTCGGATGTACCGATCCTGTCAGGTGTTGTTACACGTGGTCTGCCACTGCGAGGACGATCAGCTGTCCGTCCTGTCTCCCTTACACTGTCTTAGCGTCTCACAGTACGACATTGCAATTTTTTGCCCTGGCCACATCTGCAGTCCTCATGCCTCCTTGCAGCATGCCTAAGGCACTTCACACAGATGAGCAGGGACCCTTGGCACTTTCTTTTGGTGTTTTCAGTCAGTAGAAAGGCCTCTTTAGTGTCCTAAGTTTTCATAATTGTGACCTTAATTGCCTACCATCTGTAAGCTGTTAGTGTCTTAACCTCTAACGAGCCTCTACCCCGGGTCCGGGAGCACCCCCCATCCCCACACACTGATTAGCATAGCAGCATAGCTTCACAAGTAGATAGTAGCATCTAAATATCATTAAATCACAAGTCCAAGACACCAGATGAAAGATACAGATCTTGTGAATAAAGCCACCATTTCAGATTTTAAAATGTTTTACAGGGAAGACAAAATATGTAAATCTATTAGCTAAACACGTTAGCAAAATACACCACTATTCTAACTCCATCAGTTTCTTACTCCTTCAGGTGCTATCACCAATTCGGCTCAACTAAGATATTGATATCCACTAACCAAGAAAAAACCTCTTCAGATGACAGTCTGATAACATATTCATGGTATAGGATAGTTTTTGTTAGAAAAAAGTGCATATTTCAGGTAGAAATCACAGTTTACAATTGCACCGACCATCACAAATCGACTAGAATTACTAGATAGAGCAACGTGTATGACCAATTTACTCATCATAAAACATTTCATAAAAATAGACAAAGCATAGCAATGAAAGACCCAGTTCTTGTGATTTCAGACCATATTTCAGATTTTCTAAGCGTTTTTCAGCGAAAACACAATAAATCGATAAGGTAGCATACCACATGTGCAAACGTTACCAGAGCATCGATTCCAGCAAAGAGCGCTATAACGTATCACCGCCAAAATATATTAATTTTTTCACTAACCTTCTCAGAATTCTTCCGATGACACTCCTGTAACATCATTTTACAATATACATATACAGTTTGTTCGAAAAGGTGCATATTTAGCCATACAAAACCGTGGTTACACAATAAAAATACTAGGAAATCAAGCCTCAATATGTCTGACGTCATCTATCAGAGTGATCTAGTTTAATTGAAAGCTAATCATATACTTGACTAAAAAATACAGGGTTGACAGGAATCGAAAGACAAATTAGTTCTTAATGCAAAGCTGATTTACATTTTTAAAATTATCCTTACTTTTCAATACAGGTTCGCCAAGTGAAGCTATACCAAACAAAATGGCGAAATATGCGTTTAAAATATTTCGACAGAAACACGATTTATCATATTAAATATGCTTACTTTGAGCTGTTCTTCCATCAGATTCTTGGGCAATGTATCCTTTCTATGTTATAAACGTCTTTTGGTCGATAGATGTCCTCTGTCCTTCGAAATGTCCACCACCAACGACCGACACCCAAAACGTGTCCAAAGTTTCAGAGGCACAACAAATAAATTCCTCAAAATCGCACTAAACGGATATAAATTGCTATAAAACGGTTCAAATTAACTACATGATGATGTTTTTAACAACTATAACGACTGAAAACATGACCGGAGAAATATTGCTGGTTAGACAACGATTTGGACGAGGCAAGTCCGATGGCCTTCACGCTTCAGGCGCACGACGAGAAAGGGCGGGTCCCTATACACTGTTGTCTTATAATGGCTGTGAATGTCCATCGATTTCATTCAAACGTGATGACGTACAGACACCCAGAGGAAGACGTAGGCAGTGTCGGTTTCTTCATAGCATTCACTGTCGCCTTAAAAACAGACTCCAGATCAGAGGTAAAAATTTCTGAAATCTGAACCCTGTCATGAAAAGTGCTGTAGAAATTGTTCTGTACCACTCAGAGACAGAATTCCAACTTCTATAGAAACTAGAAGGTGTTTTCTATCCAATAATAACAATAATATGCATATTGTACGATCAAGAATTTAGCACGAGGCAGTTTAATTTGGAGACCCAAATATGCTAATGCGGAACAGCACCCCCTATAGTTCCAAGAAGTTAACGACCGTTCTACAGGTGCATGTTCATTAATTGTTTATGGTTCATTGAACAAGCATGGGAAACCCTTTACAATGAAGATCTGTGAAGTTATTTAGACATTTCTGAATTATCTTTGAAAGACGGACGTTTACTTAAGTAAAAATACTTTAACTTCTTATGGCTGTAATCCTGGTAACAGGATCGATATGACAACAGCCAGTGAAAGTGCAGGGCGCCAAATTCAAACAACAGAAATCTCATAATTAAAACTCCTCAAACATACATGTGTCTCATACCATTTTAAAGGTAATCTTGTTGTTAATCCCACCAAAGTGTCCGCTTTCAAGTAGGATTTTCAGTGAAAGCACCACAAACGATTATGTTAGGTCACCGCCAAATCACTGACGAACACAGTCATTTTTCTAGGCAAAGATAGGAGTCAGAAAAAGCACAAATAGAGATAAATAATGAATCACTAACCTTTGATGATCTTCATCAGATGACACTCATAGGACTTCATGTTACACAATACATGTATGTTTTGTTTGATAAAGTTCATATTTATATCAAAACATCTGAGTTTACATTGGTATGTTACGTTCACTAGTTCCAAAAACATCCAGTGATTTTGCATAGCCACATCGATTCAACAGAAATACTCATCATAAATGTAGATGATAATACACATGGAATTATAGATATACCTCTCATTAATGCAACCGCTGTGTCAGATTTCAAAAAAACTTTACGGAAAAAGCAAACCATGCAATAATCTGAGACGGCGCTCAGAACAATAGTCAAATTAGCCACCATGTTGGAGTCAACAGAAACCAGAAATTACATGATAAATATTCCCTTACCTTTGATGATCTTCATCAGAATGCACTCCCAGGAATCCCAGGTCCACAATAAATGCTTGATTTATTCGATAATGTCCGTTATTTATTTCCAGTTAGCTACTTTTGTTAGCGCATTTGGTAAACAATTTCAAAATCACGAAGCGCGTTCCCTAAAAGCTGACTAAATGTCCAAAAGTTCAGTAACAGTCAGTAGAAACAGGTCAAACAATGTATTGAATCAATCTTTAGAATATTGTTAACATAAATCTTGAATAGCGTTCCAACCGGAGAATTACATTGACTTCAGATGAGCGATGGAACAGAGGTCCCTCTCATGTGAACGCGCATGGTCAAAGAATGGTCAGGTCATGGCAGACATGACTAATTCCCCTCTCATTCGTTCCCCTTCATAGTAGAGGCATCAGACAAAGTTCTACAGACTGTTGCCATCTAGTGAAAGCCGTAGGAAGTGCAAACTCATTCATATCTCGCTGTGATTTCAACGGGTTCTTGGTTGAAAATCAACCAGCCTCAGAATTTCCACTTCCTGTTTGGATTTGTTCTCAGGTTTTTGCCTGCCATATGAGTTCTGTTATACTCACAGACATAATTCAAACAGTTTTAGAAACTTCAGAGTGTTTTCTATCCAATACTAATAATACTATGCATAGATTAGCAACTATGACTGAGGAGCAGGCCGTTTACTCTGTGCACCTTTCATCCAAGCTACTCAATACTGCCCCTGCAGCCACAAGAAGTTAAAGTGCTTCTTACAGTAAGTCGTTTTTTTGGGTATCTGTACTTTACTAATCATATTTTTGACAACTTTTACTTTTTCTCCACTACATTCTAAAGAAAATAATTTATTTTTTACTCCTTACATTTTCCCTGACACCGAAAAGTACTTCTTACCTTTTAAATGCTAAGCAAGACAGGAACATTGTCTAATTCACACACTTATCAATAGAACATCCCTGGTCATCCCTCCTGCCTCTGATCTGGCAGACTCACTAAACACAAATCCTTTGTTTGTAAATTATGTCTGAGTGTTGAACTGTGCCCCTGGCTATCTGTAAATAAAAAAATATAAATAAATTGTGTCATCTGGTTTGCTTAATATAAGACATGTTTAATGGTTTATACTTTTACTTTGATACTTAAGCACATTTCAAACCAAATACTTTTAGACTTTTAACCAAGTACATATTTTACTGGGTGATTTTCACTTTTACTTGAGATATTTTCTTTTAAGGTATCTTTACTTTTACTCAACTATGAAAATGGGGTACTTTTTCCACTACTGTATTTGTAAAATCACATGATCACATGTTTTATCTGAAGCAACATGTACAGTCGTGGCCAAAAGATTTGAGAATGACACAAATATTAATTTTAACAAAGTCTGCTGCCTCTGTTGGTATGATGGCAATTTGCATATGAAAAGTGATCAGATGAATTGCAATTAATTGCAATAATAATTGTGCGATTATCTGACAACACTAACTAAAAAGTAGCAGTGCTCAGGGACACTTGACATTAAGGCCTAGGTTCAATCAGGTCAACCATAAACACGTGGGACATGACACCTGCATAGCTAGTATTTTGGCAGTGTCAGAGGTGTAACTTTGTTAGAGCTGTCAAATCAGTGAGAGGCGGCTCATGTGGTGATTGCCACTAAGCCATACCAGTCCTAATCGCGTTACAAGTTCAGAACGAGAAAGTGAAGACTATATAAAAATGACATTAAATTGAAAATCATTGAAGAAAATAATAAGGATATATATCAGCCTTATCAAGGTATACAAAACACATCACATTCCAGTGTTCCAACTTGTAAACAAGGCTGCATGGGATTTCTCTTAATGCAGCTCCGTGCATCCAATGTCAATTTTTGCTTCAGGAATAATGCCAGGAAACACTTGTGGATTTGACAGCTCTAACGCAGTTCCAACCCGCGACAACACCGAAACAACCGCTATAAGGTTGGCAGCTAGCGCGGATCTGATAGAATCTAGCTCTAAATATGTATAAATGCTCTCAGGATTTGAAATTGCAACCGTTCACAGAGTGAACAAAAAGCAGCCAACACGTTCTCACCATTTGTGGGAACTCCTTCAAGACTGTTGGAAAATTATTCCCCATGAAGCTGGTTGACAGAATGCCAAGAGTGTGCAAAGCTGTCATCAAGGCAAAGTGTGGGTACTTTGATGAATCTAAAATATATTTTCATTTGTTGGTTTGTTGGTTCCTACATGATTCCATATGTGTTATCTCATAGTTTTGATGTCTTCACTATTATTCTACAATGTCGAAAAAATAAAGAAAAACAATTGAATGAGTAGGTGTGTCCAAAATGTTGACTGGTACTGTATATCCACACTCTCTCAAAAATTAGAGTACTGTTATAATACAGTGTTGTACCCTGGTGTACAAAAAGGTCAAAGGTACACATAAGGTACTTTCAGAGGTACACATAGCTAACATATGGAATTGTTTTAAGATGGTCATACCAAGGATGATATAGCTATTTGATTATGAATTTTAAGACCCCTTTAGGTATATAAAATATATGTGTTTATATATATACAGTACCAATTAAAGATTTGGTAACTACTATTTATCCATAAAAATGCATTGAATAAATTATTCATACATGGAAAGACATTTAATTCAAAGGAAGTTTGTTTTAAAGTTTGTTTCTGTCCTACATCTGAGAGATACTGTATAAGAAAGATTAGGAAATTATGTGATAAAAAAAATAAAAAAATGGCACTAAACTACTTCCATATACACTGAGTGTACAAAACATGAAGGACACCTGCTCTTTCAATGACTTAGACTGACCAAGTGAATCCAGCTGAAAGCTATAATATCTTTTATGTCTATTGTTCAATCCACTTCAATCAGTGTAGATGAAGGGGATGAGACAGGTTAACTTTTACTGCCTCAGAAACCCGGATCCGGGAGCACCCCCCACCCCCCACACACTAATTAGCATACCTAGCATAGCTTCAAAAGTAGATAGTAGCATCTAAATATCATTAAATCACAAGTCCAAGACACCAGATGAAAGATACAGATCTTGTGAATAAAGCCACCATTTCAGATTTTTAAAATGTGTTACAGGGAAGACAAAATATGTAAATCTATTAGCTAAACACGTTAGCAAAATACACCACTATTCTAACTCCATCAGTTTCTTACTCCTTCAGTGCTATCACCAATTCGGCTCAACTAAAGATATTATATCCACTAACCAAGAAAAAACCTCTTCAGATGACAGTCTGATAACATATTTCATGTATAGGATAGTTTTTGTTAGAAAAAAGTGCATATTCAGGTAGAAATCACAGTTTACAATTGCACCCACCATCACAAATCGACTAGAATTACTAATAGAGCAACGTGTATGACCAATTTACTCATCATAAACAATTTAAAAATAGACAAAGCATAGCAATGGAAAGACCCAGTCTTTGTGATTTCAGACCATATTTCAGATTTTCTAAGCGTTTTTCAGCGAAAACACAATAAATCGATAAGTTAGCATACCACATGAACAAACGTTCCCAGAGCATCATTCCAGCCAAGAGCGCTATAACGTAATCACCGCCAAAATTATTAATTTTTTCACTAACCTTCTCAGAATTCTTCCGATGACACTCCTGTAACATCATTTTACAATATACATATACAGTTTGTCGAAAAGGTGCATATTTAGCCATAACAAAACCGTGGTTACACATAAAAAATACTAGGAATCAGCCTCAATATGTCTGACGTCATCTATCAGAGTGATCTAGTTTAATTGAAAGCTAATCATATACTTGACTAAAAAATACAGGGTTTACAGGAATCGAAAGCAAATTAGTTCTTAATGCAACCGCCGGATTTACATTTTTAAAATTATCCTTACTTTTCAATACAGGGTTGGCCAAGTGAAGCTATACCAAACAAAATGGCGAATGATGCGTTTAAAATATTTCGACAGAAACACCGGTTATCATATAAATATTGCTTATTTGAGCTGTTCTTCCATCATATTCTTGGGCAATGTATCCTTTCTATGTTATAAACGTCTTTTGGTCGATAGATGTCCTCTGTCCTTCGAAATGTCCATCACCAACGACCGACTCCCTAAAACGTGTGTCCAAACTTTCAGAACGCACAACAAAAAATTCCTCAAAATCGCACTAAACGGATATAAATTGATATAAAACGTTCAAATTCACTACATTATGATGTTTTTAACAACTATAACGACTGAAAACATGACCGGAAAATATTCCTGGTTAGAAAACGATTTGGAACGAGACAGGTCCGATGGCCTTCAAGCTTGAGCGCACATTGAGAAAGAGGGTCTCTGTACATTTTGGTCTTTTGTAATGGCTGTGAACGTCCCATCGATTTCATTGAAACGTGATGACGTACAGACACCCAGAGGAAGACGTAGCAGTGTCGGTTCCTTCATAGCATTCACTGTGGCCTTATAAACAGACCCAGATCGAGGTAAAAAATTTCTGAAATCTGAACCCTGTCATGAAAAGTGCTGTAGAAATTGTTCTGTACCACTCAGAGACAAAATTTCAACTCCTATAGAAACTATAGACTGTTTTCTATCCAATAATAACAATAATATGCATATTGTACGATCAAGAATTGAGTACGAGGCAGTTTAATTTGGAAATGTAAAAAAAAAAATAATGCTAACAGCTCCCCCTATTGACAAAAGGTTAAAGAAGTATTTTTAAGCCTTGAGATAATTCAGACATGGATTGTGTTTGTGTGCCATACAGAGGGTGAATGGGCAAGAAAAAGTTTAAGTTCCTTTGAACGGGGTATGGCAGTAGGTGCCAAAAGCACCGGTTTGTGTCAAGAACTGCAACACTGCTGAGTTTTTCACGCTCAACTGTTTCCCATGTATCAAGAATGGTCCGTCACTCAAAGGACATCCAGACAACTTGACACAACTGGGGGAAGAATTGGAATCAACATGGGCCAGCATTCCTGTGGAACGCTTTTGACAGCTTGTATAGTCCATGCCCCAACGAAATGAGGCTGTTCTGAGGGCAAAAGGGGGGACGGGACTCAATATTAGGAATGTGTGCTTAATGTTTTGTACACTCAGTGTATACTTTCATTCATTTTCTTTAATTGGATGCAGGCTACCTTCAGACGAGTCTTGTGAAGCTTGTGAGCATCCTAGAGGTGTACATGTTCGTCAGAGTCTCATCATTCCATGGAGTGGTCATATTAGTTTGTAGGCCAAACTATTCGGACGCTACAGATGTTTTGGAAAAAGACTGGTTTTCATGACACCTCATGTTCTGACAACACCACAATAGCTTGGCCACTTTCCACTCCAGATGCGGATGACTGCCATTGGCAGATATGGTGGATTGAGACGCACCCCATGCAAAAATTCAGATATCCCTAGCTTAATAAACAGACAGATTTTGATGGGGATTTCTTTATTACACTAATTAGAGGGTACATGAACATCGGCTCCGGGGATTAACACCTACATTTAGATGTAAAAATCCATTAGCTAGTTGTAAATTTACCATATTCTCACCGCAACTAGACAAAACCTCCAGGGGTGCATGACACAACTTTCTAAAAACAGCCTTGGGGACTTCCCAGCGGACCATGACTGTTCAAATTTAATGAATGTAAATTATGCCTTTCAAGGTAAAATATTCTAAATTACATTTGACACCTGGGTTTTTACATGTGCTCAAATGTTATCACGTGTACTATCATGGTATTACATGTTAAGATTTTACAACACCATGTTGTCACATTTATCTCACATGGGATCATGTTTTCACATGTTGAAATGTAGCATCCCCATTCCAGATTTATTTCACTGTGATGGCACACTGTGGTTTTTCCCCCAATAGATATATGGGAGTTTATCAAAGTTGGGTTTGTTTTCAAATTCTTTGTGGATCTCTCCCTGTTTCTCTCTCTCTCTCTGCCTCTGCTCTTCTCTCTCTCTCTGCGTCTCTTTCTCTACAGTATGTTTTGAATTCAATTTCAATTTAAGTGCTTTATTGGCATGGGAAACGTATGTTTACATTGCCAAAGCAAGTGAAATAGATAATAAACAAAAGTGAAATAAAGAAGAAAAAATGTACAGTAAACATTACACTTCCAAAAGTGCCAAAAGAATAAAGACATTTCAAATGTCATATTATGTATATATACAGTGTTGTAACGATGTGCAAATAGTTAGTACAAAAGGGAAAATAAATAAACATAAATATAGGTTGTATTTACAATGGTGTTTGTTCTTCACTGGTTGCCCTTTCTTGTGGCAACAGGTCACCAATCTTGCTGCTGTGATTGCACACTGTGGTATTTCACCCAATAGATAAGGGAATTTATCAAAATTGGATTTGTTTTCAAGTTCTTTGTGGGTCTGTGTAATCTGAGGGAAATATGTGTCTCTAATATGGTCATACATTTGGCAGAAGGTTAGGAAGTGCAGCTCAGTTTCCACCTCATTTTGTGGGCAGTGTGCACATAGCCTGTCTTCTCTTGAGAGCTAGGTCTGCCTTCGGCGGCCTTTCTCAATTGCAAGTCTCACTGAGTCTGTACATAGTCAAAGCTTTCCTTCATTTTGGGTCAGTCACAGTGGTCAGGTTTTCTGTTTAGGGCCAAATAGCGTTCTTGTTTTCTGTTTTTTTTGTAAATGATATTCAGTCAAGTAATAATCTTTTTGTTTTCAAATGATTTGGTTGAGTCTAATTGTGTTGCTGTCCTGGGGCTCTGTGGGGTCTGTTTGTGTTTGTGAAAAGAGCCCCATGATCAGCTTGCTTAGGGGGCTCTTCTCCAGGTTTATTGTTCTGTAGGTGATGACTTTGTTATAGAAGGTTTGGGAATTGCTTCCTTTTAGGTGGTTGTAGAATTTGATCATTAGCGGGTATCGGCCTAATTCTGCTCTGCATGCATTATTTGATGTTTTACATTGTACACAGAGGATATTTTTGCAGAAATCTGCATGCAGAGTTTCAATTTGGTGTTTCTCCCATTGTGTGCATTCTTGGTTGGTGAGCGGACCCCAAACCTCAAACCCATAAAGGGTAATGGGTTCCATAACTGATTCAAGTATTTTTAGCCAGATCCTAATTGGTATGTCGAATTTGATGTTGCTTTTGATGGCATAGAAGGCCCTTCTTGCCTTGTCTCTCAGATTGTTCACAGCTTTGTGGAAGTTACCTGTGGCGCTGATTTGTAGGCCGAAATATGTATAATTTTTTGTGTGCTCTAGGGCAACGGTGTCTAGATGGAATTTGTATTTGTGGTCCTGGGAACTGGAACTTTTTTGGAACACCGTTATTTTTGTCTTACTGAGATTTACTGTTAGGGCCCAGGTCTCACAGAATCTGTGAAGAAGATCTAGGTGCTGCTGTAGGCCCTCCTTGGTTGGGGACAGAATAACCAGATCATCAGAAAACAGTAGGCATTTGACTTCAGATTCTAGTAGGGTGAGGCCGGATGCTGTAGACTGTTCCAGTGCCCTCGACAATCCGTTGATACATATGTTGAAGAGGGTGGGGCTTAAGCTGCATCCCTGTCTCACCCCCCGGCCCTGTGGAAAGAAATGTGTGTTTTTTGCCAATTTTAACCGCACACTTGTTTGTGTACATGGATTTTGTTTTTCGTATGTTTTTCCCCAACACCACTTTCCATCAATTTGTATAGCAGGCCCTCGTGCCAAATTGAGTCGAAAGCTATTTTTAAATCAACAAATTACAAGAAGACTTTGCTTTAATTTTGGTTTGTTTGTTTGTTAATTAAGGTGTGCAGGGTGAATAGGTGGTCCGTTGCACGGTAATTTGGTAAAATCTCTCTCTCTCTCAGATAGACATTGACTAATCATTTTTTGACACAAATCCAACAGTACATAACAATTTATTAAATGTACTAGAGAAAATACATTCAGTGCTGCTGAATATCTTCGACCCCTGAAATCTCAGAAAGGAAATATGAGCTTGATAAATGAGTGAGAAGTCAGAGGAATCCATTGCCAGAGAATTTCCAATCTGCACCCAGTCAAAGAGAGTGTCAGCTTTTTCACCCACTGAGTGGTTTGGACTGCCATTGAAGAAAATTGATGAGTGCCTTAGAGATTTATGATGCTTTCCCAAGCACATTAAATATTGACTTTCTAACATGCACTGAGAACCCCTTTTGAAAATGTAAACTTGCAGTAAAGTTGCAAATATATAGTTGTAGGCAGACAGCAATACAATAGATGACATACAGTATTTATATAGGAGAGCATGTAAAACAAGCATTCATAAATCATGAGATTGAAGCCAATGGATGACAATCTGCATCAGATGTACGTATGTATGCACACGGCAATGTTTTACCCTCTCTCTCCTAGATATTCAACTTTTTTACATGACTCAGATTTATTTCATTGATCATTATCTCTGGACTTCTAATAGATCAGACCACATGGCCACCATAAAGACCACTTCACTGGACTACAGAATAAATGCTCTGCATGACAAGTCCCTGGGTATCCATAGAAACATGACACACCTTAGAGCCATAAATAGTGAATGCAATGTAAGATGAGGGTTAATCACTAAGAGTGGGCCATAAGTATTCATTTCAGCAAGCCTCGGTCTCCTTAATAGGGGCAATTTTCTAAAATATCATCTGGTTGTGACATTCAAACAGTTTAAAAGAGGCAGGAGTGAACAACTCTATTGTCCAATGCATTCATACCATGCATTAAACTTGATTTTGGTATATTTATATAGCAATCTGATACGTAATATTCAGGGACCAAGCCCAGATATACACTACCATTCAAAGGTTTGGGGTCACTTCGAAATTTCTTTTTTTTAAGGAAAAGCACATTTTTGGTCCATTAAAATAACATCAAATTGATCATAAATACAGTGTAGACATTGTTAATGTTGTAAATGACTATTGGAGCTGGAAACGACATATTTTCTTTAATGGAATATCTACATAGACGTACAGAGGCGCATTATCAGCAACCATATTTTCTGTGCTCCAATGGCACGTTGTGTTAGCTAATTCAAATGTATCATTTTTAAAGGCTAATTGATCATTAGAAATCCCTTTTGCAATTATGTTAGCACAGCTGAAAACGGAAAATAACTGGCCTTCTTTAGACTAGTTGAGTATCTGGAGTATCAGCATTTGTGGGTTCGATTACAGGCTCAAAATGCCTAGAAACAAAACTTTCTTCTGAAATTCATCAGTCTATTCTTGTTCTGAGGAATGAAGGCTATTCCATGCGAGAAATTGCCAAGAAACTGAAGGTCTCGTACAACGCTGTGTACAACTCCCTTCACAGAACAGCGCAAACTGGCTCTAACCAGATAGAAAGAGGAGTGGGTGGTCTCGGTGCACAACTGAGCAAGAGGACAAGTACATTAGTGTCTAGTTTGAGAAACAGACGCCTCAAGTCCTCAACCTACAGCTTCTTTAAAACACCAGTCTCAACGTCAACAGTGAAGAGGCGACTCCGGGATGCTGGTCGTCGCATTTGCAGTTGTTTAAGGTGTTTTCTAGAGACATTTATTTGGATACATCCATAACATTGAGCTAATAAGCCGTGATTATGCCTGGCGTAGAAAATGTGCTCACTCGTCAGGGCACTGTTGTTCATAGGAGCTAGCCAACAACACAGCTATACTGGTTCCTTGCGAGCATACACCGTGGGACCCAGCGTCACAGCTTCATTGCTCCAGACCACCACAAGGGGGTTGCAATTTATTTAAAAAAAACTGACTAGCTAACATTAGCCAGCTATCTAGCTGATGTTATGACATGAAAACAGTATGACATTTTAATTCGTGTTGTTTAATGTTTTAGGGACTCCTGGGAAAACCAGCAAACCAGGCTGTCATCTTGGAAACAGTGGATGTAAAGAATCTAGCTAGCTAAAGCATTTACTGCAAATTGAATGTACAATTGTGTAAGCTTGCCTTGCAATGCAGCTGAAGTAGCATAGCTAGCTAACAATTTACTTGCTCATTGTGTTGTGGAGGATAAAAATAACAGTATGCCTATGGATGTGTAGCTAGCTACAGTATGTAGCCGATCTGTGTATGGACCCTAAAACATTAGGTTCAGAACTAATATTCATACCAATCTATGAACCTTAGCTATCATAGTTGTTATATCAACTTCAAGTCTGAATGGCATGAATGAAGCCTGTGAATAGAGTAGAATATAATAACTTCATTGTGCCAAGGATCCAAGTCCAATATACAGTTGAAGTCAGAAGTTTACATACACCTTAGCCAAATACATTTAAACTCAGTTTTTCACAATTCCTGAAATTAACGAAGTAAAAATTCCCTGTCTTATGTCAGTTAGGATTACCACTTAATTTTAAGAAAGTGAAATTTCAGAATAATAGTAGAGAGAATTTTTTAATTGTTTAACTTGTGTCAAGCGTTTCGGGTAGCCTTCCACAAGCTTCCCACAATAAATTGGGCGAATTTTGGCCCATTCCTCCTGACAGAGCTGGTGTAACTGAGTCAGGTTTGTAGGCCTCCTTGCTCGCTTTTTCAGTTCTGCCCACAACTATTCTATAGGATTGAGGTCAGGGCTTTGTGATTGCCATTCCAATACCTTGACTTTGTTGTCCTTAAGCAATTTTGCCACAATTTTGGAAGAATGCTTGGGGTCATTGTCCATTTTGAAGACCCATTTGCGACCAAGCTTTAACTTCCTGACAGATGTCTTAAGCTATTGCTTCAATATATCCACATTCCTCATTATGTCATCTATTTTGTGAAGTGCACCAGTCCTTCCTACAGCAAAGCACCCCCACAACATGATGCTGCCACCCCCGTGTTTCACTGTTGGGGATGGTGTTCTTCGGCTTGCAAGCCTCCCCCTTTTTCCTCCAACCATAACAATGGTCATTATGGCCAAACAGTTCTATTTATGTTTCATCAGACCAGAGGACATTTCTACAAAAAGTACGATCTTTGTCCCCATGTGCAGTTGCAAACCGTAGTCTGGCTTTTTTTATGGCGGATTTGGAGCAGTGGCTTCTTCCTTGCTGAGCGGCCTTTCAGGTTATGTCGACATAGAACTCGTTTTACTGTGGAAATAAATACTTTTGTACCTGTTTCCTCCAGCATCTTCACAAGGTCCTTTGCTGTTGATCTTGGATTGATTTGCACTTCTCGCACCAAACTACGTTCATCTCTAGGAGACAGAACGTGTCTCCTTCCTGAGCAGTATGACGGCTGCGTGGTCCCAAGGTGTTTATACTTGTGTGCTATTGTTTGTACAGATGAACGTGGTACCTTCAGGCATTTGGAAATTGCTCCCAAGGATGAACCAGACTTGTGGAGGTCTACATCTTTTTTTCCGAGGTCTTGGCCGATTTCTTTTGATTTTCCCATGATGTCAAGCAAAGAGGCACTGAGTTTGAAGGTAGGTCTTGAATACATCCACAGGTACACCTCTAATCAGAAGCTTCTAAAGCCATGACATAATTTTCTGGAATTTTCCAAGCTGTTTCAAGGCACAGTCAATTTACAGTATGTAAACTTCTGACCCACTGAAATTGTGATACAGTGAATTATAAGTGAAATAATCTGCCTGTAAACAATTGTTGGAAAAATGACTTTTATCATGTACAAAGTAGATGTCCTTAACCAACTTGCCAAAACCAGTTTTAATGACTCCAACCTAAGTGTATATGAACCTCAACTATACATGTTCTGTAGTTATTACCACGCATGGATCCCCACATTGCAGCCTGTACATTGAATATATTCACT
Organism: Salvelinus sp. IW2-2015; assembly: GCF_002910315.2. Taxonomy (NCBI): domain Eukaryota; kingdom Metazoa; phylum Chordata; class Actinopteri; order Salmoniformes; family Salmonidae; genus Salvelinus; species Salvelinus sp. IW2-2015. The sequence goes on from NC_036867.1 coordinate 21,689,375, forward strand.
GATCATGTACTCTTGGCAAATAAAGGTGCGGTTTAGGTATGAATCTCAGTGAGACATTAATTTTCAGTCAAATCCAATACCAGGTGAGTCAAACTCAATTCTTTGAATGATGCTGTGTCTGCATGTATGTTTTACAATTGTACACTTCAGCAGTGTTTACCACTCCTGCTCCTGGGACATCAATGATTACACATTGTAACTATGCATTAGACTAGAAACATGATTTAAGTAAAGGCGGATCTGTAATTCATATATACAGAAACAATCTATGCATATCTAACTCCCTTCATCTGCATTAATCTGAGGAGACAAGATAGTATTTCAATGAGATACTTAATTTCAACCAGTGGAGAATGTGAAACACTTTATTGAAAGAAGTTCATAATCCAGGTGTTATAAATGCATAATACATGCGTTATAATTATGATAATTGTAATATTATATTATAAATACAAGTTCAATCTGTACTTGAACGCGCATATGGTGTGCATTATAAAATGAGGAAGAAAGACGAGGTGGGGAGAGAGGTGTAGAAGACAGAAAGGGAAAGAGGTAAGAACAGAGGCAGACAGCATATGATTAATGAATTACATTGCTACCCTAATATTCTCTCAGTTCATCCCAATTACAGTGTCTCTATCGATGTCTCCTAACCAGCCTTGGGCCCCAGTTGGCCCGAAACGGGACTGGCTTCCTCTCTCACATCAAAACATACTTGCAGACGAGAGACAGATGGATAGAGAGAGAGCATGATTCAGCCTTGTTTTTTATTCTAACACCGTCAGTCATCATAATCATCAGGAGGTGAAATGCAAAACTGACCTTGGATCATTAACTCTGGGACTACTACAGCTCGATCTGTATTTCAATGTAAAGCATCTCTTTAATAATGCTTCCTGTTGACCTGGCCAAATTACCTCTCACCTATGATCATGCTTTGCCCTCTGTGTCAGCCAGGTCAGATGCTGGAGGGGTTCACCAAAACAGCTGATATATCCAAGAGGATTTAGGGAGAAGGGGGAGAGGGATGAAGTGAAGAAGAGACTGTTTTTGTGTGTGTGTGTGTGTGGTCTCACCTGGTGTCCACACTAAGTGGCTACAGAGTACTTTTTGCTGAAAAACAGACACACGAGGACAAACATTTTGAAGATAATGTAACTTTTAGACGTGAAAAAAGCTAACCATTACACTGTCATGAAATATGAGTAAATATCGACTATGAAACAAATATGGCATGGCCTGCTTATGAGTTGCCATGAAAGAAAGTTAGATTAATTCAACTGACAATGGTGAGAACAGGCGTTCGTAGCTAAATGCTTTTGGTTAGCTTGAAAATAATAAATGCATGATTTATCATTCTACGGTATGTAATATAGTAGAATGTTATGAACCTACACTGAATTGTAGGAGCTAACTACTAGCTATGTAAAAGTTGCACGGAAGAACGCCCAGTGCTGCTTACCTGAGATTCCATCATCACACAGTCCTTCTTCGTAGGTGTCCGCTATGACTTCCTTTGTGTCGGAAAAAAGTTGCTTTCAGAACAATAACTTTTATTGAAAATAAAAAGGTTTTGCTCTCGACAAAAAGACACAAATTTACCTTCATAGCATTTAACAATTTGCCTGTGAATAACCACACCTTGCTACTGTATGCAGAATTCTTTACCCGCAACCAAAGGTGCTGCCATATCCAGGCAAAACGCCCACAAGCGAACCGCTCAGGTGCAGAATAATGACGCGTGAAAGAGGGCGAGGAATGAGATGAGAGTATCAACACTTTGTTGTGAGTTGGGGAGGGGGGCTAATAGCTGAACAATAGAGTATTCAACCTTTACTAAAGAATAGTCTAATAGCCTAGCTAGGTGTGAAAAAATAAGATTTGCCCTAACAACCAGTTGGTAGCTTGCTACTCAATGTAATAAAGTAATGACTTTTCAAATAAGTTACCTTACACGTTGTTGGCTGACAATTTGTTAGCTACGCTGTCCTTACGAACCACATGGAATAGCATTGCTAGTTACCTAACGTTAGTAGTTATCCTCTTAAGGGTCTTCCCCTTTTTTATCAATTCTCGTCTAAAATGACATACCCAAATCTAACTGCCTGTAGCTGAGGACCTGAAGCAAGGATATGCATATTCTTGGTACCATTTGAAAGGAAACATTTTGAAGTGTGTGGACATGTGAAAGGAATGTAGGAGAATATAACACAATAGATCTGGTAAAAGATAATACAAAGAAATGTACCATCATCTTTGAAATGCAAGAGAAAGGCCATAATGTATTATTCCAGCCTAGGTGCAATTTAGCAGTGAATGTGCAAATATTTAGACTGATCCAATCAACCATTGTATTTATGTAAAAAATGTATCAAGACTGCACAAATGTTCCTAATTTGTTTATTAATAACTTTTCATGTTCAAAATTGTGAACTCTCGTCAAACAATAGCATGGTATTATTTCGCTGTAATAGCTACTGTAAATTGTACAGTGCAATTAGATTTACAAGAATTTAAGCTTTCTGCCAATATCAGATATGTCCATGTCCTAGCAAATGTTCTTGTTACTTACAACCGCATGCTAATCGCATTAGCCTACGTTAGCTCAACCATCCCATGGAAGGGACACCGATCCCGAAGAAGTCATACATCAAACTTGCCAGTATATTAACTATAACTATACATCAAACGTGTCAGTATATTAACTACCCAACATTTATTGACTTGATTATTCCCGTCATTCTTAGCTTAGCTAAATGTTATAGTCATTGTGCGTTCTCAATGGATATTAAGGTGCTTTCGTAAATTCGCTCTGGCTATCTACACCGATTTCAGAGCACTCTCGTCTGACTGTACCAGAGCGCAGAATAATGAATTTACGAGTGCTTAACACCCGTTGAATGGCCGGTGTCAGTAAACATCAGCAAAAAAGCGTATTTAAATTGTTTCCAGCAGTACAGTTACAGTCACCATCGCTACGGCGAGTAAAATGGTCAGAGTGGTCACTTGTGTGTCTGGAAGTAGCTAGCAAGCTAGCCAACGTCAGCGTGTGTGCTTGGCTGCAGTTGTAAGGACAGAACGCTCAAATCAACCCTACTCCTCGGCCCGAATGTCCAATGTGCGCTCCGAGAGCGAAACGGTCTGAATTTACAAACGAACAATCTGACAACGCTCTGAATTTATGAGCGTCAAGTTGTTCAGCACCATATTTTCTGTTCCATCCTGATGTTTTCCGTGGAATAGAAACACCATAATATTAATCAAATGAATTAAGCAAGTACCAGTCTACATTTTCAAAATGTTTACTATTTTCTACAATGTAGAATAAGTGAAGACATCACAACTATGAAATAACACATATGGAATCAGTAAAGAACTACCTAACCTACTCCTTCCTCCCCGTTGGGGGATTGAACCCTGAGGGCTTGTAGGCCTGTTGTAAGGCAGGTCATCACCGGCAACAACGTCGCATATGGGCACAAACCCACCGTCGCTGAACCAGACAGGACTGGCAAAAAGTGCTCTTCACTCACGAGTCATGGTTTTGTCTCACCAGGGGTTATGGTCGGATTCGCGTTTATCATCGAAGGAATGAGCGTTACACCGAGGCCTGTACTCTGGAGCGGGATCGATTTGGAGGTGGAGGGTAAGTCATGGTATGGGGCGGTGTGTCACAGCATTATCGGACTGAGCTTGTTGTCATTGCAGGCAATCTCAATGCTGTGTGTTACAGGGAAGACATCCTCCTCAATCATGTGGTACCCTTCCTGCAGACTCATTCAGACATGAACCTCCAGCATGCCAATGCCACTAGCCATACTAGCTCATTCTGTGTGTGATTTCCTGCAAGACAGGAATGTCAGTGTTCTGCCATGGCAAGCGAAGAGCCCGGATCTCAATCCCATTGAGCACATCTGGGACCTGTTGTATCGGAGGTTGAGGGCTAGGGCCATTCCCCCCAGAAATGACCAGAAACTTGCAGGTACCTTGGTGGAAGAGTGGAGTAACATCTCACAGCAAGAACTGGCAAATCTGGTGCAGTCCATGAGGAGGAGATGCAGAATTGAGTACGAGGCAGTTTAATTTCTGGTGCAGTCCATGAGGAGGAGATGCAGAAAGTGAAAATATTCTCTATTGAAAATATTCTCTATTGAGAAAAGGTTAACCTTTTCTCAATAGGGGGGCGCTATTTTCACTTTGTAAAAAATCGTTCCCAAATTAAACTGCCTCGTACTCAATTCTTGCTCGTACAATATGCATATTATTATTACTATTGGATAGAAAACACTCTAGTTTCTAAAACCGTTTGAATTATATCTGTGAGTAAAACAGAACTCATTTTGCAGCAAACTTCCTGTTAGGAAGTGAAAAATCTGAAATCGAGGCTCTGTTCCAGGGCCTTCCTATTAATTTGCCTGAAATCTATGGATCTACATGCACTGCATACGCCTTCCACTAGATGTCAATAGGCAGTGAGAGGTGGAATGGGGTGTCTAGCTTGATCTGAGGCCGAACAAGAGCTTTTGGAATGACGTGACCAGAATTTTCATTGTCTTGGAGGGACCCCAGATTGCGTTCTGAAAAGCTTTCGGTATAGACGTTAGATATCTCCGGCTCTGATTTTATTTGATATATGTGTTAAAAACATCATAAAGTAGTTATTTTAAACCGAGTTATATCAGTTTATTGAACGTTTATTGCGTTTTCCGGCATTTTCTTTTCTTTATGTGAAGTTGGGCACGTTTGTGCCACATGGCTAGCTTTGGTTGCTAATTCGACAGGAGAAGAGGACATTCTACAACCAAACAACGATTATTCTGGACAAAGGACAACTTGTACAACATTCTGATGGAAGCTCATCAAAAGTAGCAACCATTTATGATGTTATTTCGTATTTCTGTTGAAAATGTTTAGTCATATTTTCCGCCCTGATTTTGGGCGCTGTCTCGCTATAACGTAAGCTGTATGTCGTACTAAAGTTATTTWAAAAAAKCTAACACAGCGGTTGCATTAAGAACTAGTGTATCTTTCATTTGCTGTACAACATGTATTTTTTAGTAAAGTTTATGATGAGTTATTTGATTAGATTAGGTGACTCTCCAAGATTTCTCCGGATAATTTTGTGCAGTTTGGCTACGTATTCACATTGTAAAACCACGATTTGTACCGCTAAATATGCAAATTTTCGAAAAAAAACATATATGTGTTGTGTAATATGATGTTATAGGACTGTCATCTGATGAAGTTTGTCAAGGTTAGTGAATAAATTTATATATTTTGCTGTTTTTTTTGCTATCGCTACCTTTGCGGTGAATGAATGCGGTTGTGTGGTTGGCTATTGTAGTAAGCTAATATAATGCTATATTGTGTTTTCGCTGTAAAACACTTAAAAAATCCGAAATATTGGCTGGATTCACAAGATGTTTGTCTTTCATTTGCTGTACACCATGTATTTTTCATAAATGTTTTATGATGAGTATTTAGGTATTTCACGTTGCTCTCTGTAGTTATTCTAGCTGCTTTGGTGATATTTGTGGTTGTAGCTGCAATGTAAAACTATGATTCATACCTGAAATATGCACATTTTTCGAACAAAACATATGCTATACAATAAATCTGTTATAAGACTGTCATCTGATGAAGTTGTTTCTTGGTTAGTGACTAATTATATCTTTATTTGGTCGAATTTGTGATAGCTACCTATGCGGTAATTTTTTTTTGAAAATATGCGGTTGAGTCTTTTGCTATTGTGGTTAGCTAATAGAAATACATATTGTGTTTTCGCTGTAAAACATTTAAAAAATCGGAAATGATGGCTGGATTCACAAGATGTGTATCTTTAATTTGGTGTCTTGGACTTGTGATTTCATGATATTTATATGCTAGTATTTACTTGTGGCGCTATGCTAGGCTATGCTAGTCAGCTTTTTTACTGATGAGGATGCTCCTGGATCCGGGATTGTGACCAAGTAGAAGTTAATGCAGCTGGTGGCCACACCAGCTACTGACTGTTACTTTGATGTTGACTCCCCCTTTGTTCAGGGACACATTATTCAATTTCTGTTAGTCACATGTTTATGGAACTTGTTCAGTTTATGTCTCAGTTGTTGAATCTTGTTATGTTCATAGAAATATTTACACATGTTAAGTTTGCTGATAAAAAACACAGTTGACAGTGAGAGGACGTTTCTTTTTTGCTGAGTTTATAACATAAACATACTGTTCACATGTAGGTAATGGTGTAATGGGATGTTTACCTTGTGTAGTAGGTTTTGACACTTATGTAGGTGTCATAACCATCCATAAAATAACGCAATATATGTCATAACAATGTTTACCATGTTATGTCAGCTTTAATTACATATTATGACATTGTGTTATGACACTGAGTGTCAAGTAAAGTGTACAGTTCTTAATTTAAAAAAGTAGTTACAGTGGCTTGCGAAAGTATTCACCCCCTTGGCATTTTCCTATTTTGTTGCCTTACAACCTGGAATTGAAATAGATTTTTGGGGGGTTTGTACCATTTTATTTACACAACATGCAAAATATATATATTTTTGAAACAAACAAGAAGATAAGACAAAAAACTGAACTTGAGCGTGCATAACTATTCACCCCCCATAGTCAATACTTTGTAGAGACACCTTTTGCAGCAATTACTGCTGCAAGTCTCTTGGGGTATGTTGGGTTATGCTTGGCACATCTAGCCACTGGGATTGTTGCCCATTCTTCAAGGCAAAACTGCTCCAGCTCCTTCAAGTTGGATGGGTTCCGCTGGTGTACAGCAATCTTTAAGTCATACCACATATTCTCAATTAGATTGAGATCTGGCTTTCAACTAGGCCATTCCAAGACATTTAAATGTTTCCACTTAAACCACTTAAGTGTTGCTTTAGCAGTATGCTTAGGGTCATTGTCCTGCGGGAAGGTGAACCTTCGTCCCTGTCTCAAATCTCTGGAAGACTGAAACAGGTTTCCCTCAATAATGTCCCTGTATTAAGGGCCATCCATCATTCCTTCAATTCTGACCAGTTTCCCAGTCCTTGCTGATGAAAAAAGTCCCAAGGGATGGTATTCTTGGGGTAATGAGAGGTGTTGGGTTTGCCCCAGACATAGCGTTTTCCTTGATGGACAAAAAGCTATTTTTTTGTCTCATCTGACCAGAGTATCTTCTTCCATATGTTTCGGGAGTCTCCCACATTACTTCTGGCGAACACCAAACGTGTTTGCTTATTTTTTTCTTCAAGCAATGGCTTTTTTCTGGCCACTCTTCCTTAAAGCCCAGCTCTGTGGAGTGTATGGTGTAATGTGATACTCCAATCTCCACTGTGGAGCTTTGCAGTTCCTTCGGTCTCTTTGTTGCCTCTCTGATTAATGCCCTCCTTGCCTGGTCCATGAGTTTTGGTGGGCGGCTCTCTCTTGGCAGTTTTGTTGTGGTGCCATATTCTTTCAATTTTTTAGTAATGGATTTAATGGTGCTCCGTGGGATGTTCAAAGTTTCTGATATTTTTTTTTATAACCCAATCCTGATCTGTACTTCTCCACAACTTTGTCTCTGACCTGTTTCGAGAGATCTTTGGTCTTCATGGTGCCGCTTGCTTGGTGGTGCCCCTTGCTTATTGGTGTTGCAGACTCTGGGGCCTTTCAGAACAGGTCTATATATATACTGAGATCATGTGACACTTAGATTGTACACAGAAGGACTTTATTTAACAAATTATGTGACTTCAGAAGGTAATTGGTTGCAGCAGATCATTTTTAGGGGCTTCATAGCAAAGGGGTGAATACATATGCACACACAATTTTTCAGTTTTTTGAAACATGTTATTTTTTTTCATTTCACTTCACCAATTTCTACTATCTTGTTCATTACACGAAATCCAAATAGGAAAATGTCAAGGGGGATGAATACTTTTGCAAGGCACTGTATTTGTTCCATTTCACTGTGTAAAATCTAGCAGTAATACCTATTTCTCTGTTAGTGAGGCAATACAGTGCCTTCAGAAAGTCTTCCTACCCTGTGACATATTCCACATTTTGTTGTTTTACAGACTGAATTCTAAATGGATTAAATATATATTTGTCTTACCCATCTACACACAATACCCCATAAAGACAAAGTGAAAACATGTTTTCAGACATTTTTACAACTATTAAAAATGAAATACAGAAAAATCTAATTTACATAAATATTCACACCCCTGAGTCAATACATGTTAGTTTAGGCTCTTAGTGCTTTAGACACCTGGATTGTAGAATATTGCATATTATTCTTTTGCAGTTCTTCAAGCTCTGTCAAGGTGTTTGTTGATCATTGCAAGACAGCCATTTTCATGTCTTGCCATAGATTTTTTTAGGCGATTTAAGTAAAAAATATAACTAGGCCTCTCAGGAACATTCAATGTCGTTTTGGTAATCAACATGTTTTTTGAAATATTAGAACATTTATTGAAAATTAAATACAGATATCTAATTTACTTAAGTATTCATACCATTGATGCAATATTTTGTAGAAGCACCTTTGGCGTCGAAGTTAGATTGGGAGCGATGGCGAACAACGATCTATAAGTCTTTCCATAGATTTTCAATTGGCTTCAAGTCTGGGCTTTGGTTGGGCCACTTACGAACTTTCACATTGTTGTTCTGAAGCCATTCCAATGTTGCTTTGACCTGTATAGTTTGGGTCATTGTCCTGTTGGAATGTAAGTATTCGCCCCCAGTCTAAGGTCGTTTGCACTCTGAAGCAGGTTCTCATCAAGGATTTCCTTGTATTTGGATCTATTCATTGTTCCCTCTATCCTTACCAGTCTACCAGTCACTGCTGCTGGAAAGCATCCCCATAGCATGATGCTGCCACCACCATGCTTAACAGTAGGGATGGTGTTAGACGGGTGATGAGCTGTGCCGGGTTATCTCCAGACATAGCGCTTTGCATTCAGGCCAAATAGTTCAATTTTTGTCTCATCAGACCACAAAATCTTTTGCCTTATTATCTCAGTCTTCCAAGTGCCTTTTTGCAAAATCCAAGTGTGCTGTCATGTTCCTTTTTCTCAGGAGTGGATTCCATCTAGCCAGTCTCCCATAAAGTCCAGATTGGTGAAGTGCTGTAGAGACTGTTGTCCTTATGGCAGGTTCTCTCATCTCAGCCAAGGACCTCTGTAGTTCTGTCAGAGTGATCATTGTGTTCTTGGTCTCCTTCTTGTCCGGTTGTTCAGACATCCAGCTCTAGGCAGATTCTGCGTAGTTCCATATTTTTTCAATTTCCCAATGATGGAGACCACTTTGCTCTTGGAATATTTCAACACTCTAGAAATGGTTTTATACCCTTCCCCAAGTGTATGCCTCATCACAATTATATCTCAGAAATCTACTGTGTGTGTAACCTTTATTTAACTAGTCAAGTCAATTAAGAACAAATTCTTATTTACAATGACGGCCTACCAGGGAACAGTGGGTTAACTCGGGGGATTCGATCCAGCAACACATCAGTTACTGGCCCAACAATCTAACCTGCCACCTCTGACAGTTCCTTGGACTTTATGGTATAGTTTCTGCTATGACATGCACTGTCAACTGTGGGGCCTTAGATAGACATGTGTGCTTCTTTCTATAGCACGTCCATGCAATTGAATTGGCCACAGCTGGACTCCAATCAAGTTGTAGTGACATCTCAAGGATGATGCTGGAGGGGTGCTCATCCTAGCTGGAGGGGTGCTCTCATCTTATCTACCAACATAGACAGGGCTCTAACTCCTCTAGCTCCACAATGAAATAGGGTGCAGGCCAGGCAGCAGGCTGTTAGCCAGCCTGCCAGCTTAGTGGAGTCTGCCACTAGCATAGTCAGTGTAGTCAGCTCAGCTATCCCCATTGAGACTGTGTCTGTGCCTCGACCTAGGTTGGGCAAAACTAAACATGGCGGTGTTCGCCTTAGCAATCTCACTAGGATAAAGACCTCCTCCATTCCTGCCATTATTGAAAGAGATCGTGATACCTCACATCTCAAAATAGGGCTACTTAATGTTAGATCCCTCACTTCCATGGCAGTTATAGTCAATTAACTAATCACTGATCATAATATTGATGTGATTGGCCTGACTGAAACATGGCTTAAGCCTGATGAATTTACTGTGTTAAATGAGGCCTYACCTCCTGGTTACACTAGTGACCATATCCCCCGTGCATCCCGCAAAGGCGGAGGTGTTGCTAACATTTACGATAGCAAATTTAAATTTACAGCAACAAAAAATGTCGTTTTCGTCTTTTGAGCTTCTAGTCATGAAATCTATGCAGCCTACTCAATCACTTTTTATAGCTATTGTTTACAGGCCTCCTTGGCTATATACACCGTTCCTCACTGAGTGCCCTGAATTCTTATCGGACCTTGTAGTCATAGCAGATAATATTCTAATTTTTGGTGATTTTAATATTCACACATGGAAAAGTCCAAAAGGCTTTTGGAGCCATCATCGACTCAGTGGGTTTTGTCCAACATGTCTCTGGACCTACTCACTGCCACAGTCATACTCTGGACCTAGTTTTGTCCCATGGAATAAATGTTGTAGATCTTAATGTTTTTCCTCATAATCCTGGACTATCGGACCACCATTTTATTACATTTGCAATCGCAACAAATAATCTGCTCAGACCCCAACCAAGGAGCATCAAAAGTCGTGCTATAAATTCTCAGACAACACAAAGATTCCTTGGTGCCCTTCCAGACTCCTTCTGCCTACCCAAGGACGTCAGAGGACAAAAATCAGTTAACCACCTAACTGAGGAACTCAATTTAACCTTGCGCAATACCCTAGATGCAGTCGCACCCGTAAAAACGAAAGATATTTGTCATAAGAAACTAGCTCCCTGGAATACAGAAAATACCCGAGCTCTGAAGCAAGCTTCCAGAAAATTGGAACGGAAATGGCGCCACACCAAACTGGAAATCTTCCGACTAGCTTGGAAAGACGGTACCGTGCAGTATCGAAGAGCCCTCACTGCTGCTCGATCATCCTATTTTTCCAACTTAATTGAGGAAAATAAGAACAATCCAAAATGTATTTTTGATACTGTCGCAACGCTAACTAAAAAGCAGCATTCCCCAAGTGAGGATGGCTTTCACTTCAGCAGCAATAAATTGATTAACTTCTTTGAGGAAAATATCATGATCATGAGAAAGCAAATTACGGACTCCTCTTTAAATCTGCGTATTCCTCCAAAGCTCAGCTGTCCTGAGTCTGCACAACTCTGCCAGGACCTAGGATCAAGAGAGACACTTAAGTGTTTTAGTACTATATCTCTTGACACAATGATGAAAATAATCATGGCCTCTAAACCTTCAAGCTGCATACTGGACCCTATTCCAACTAAACTACTGAAAGAGCTGCTTCCTGTGCTCGGCCCTCCTATGTTGAACATAATAAACGGCTCTCTATCCACCGGATGTGTACCAAACTCACTAAAAGTGGCAGTAATAAAGCCTCTCATGAAAAAGCCAAACCTTGACCCAGAAAATATAAAAAAACTATCGGCCTATATCGAATCTTCCAAAAAATTTAGAAAAAGCTATTTACCAACATTTCTGAAAATGGATAGCATTTTGGAAAGAAACTCTTCATGTATAGAACAATTGAAAACCAAACAATACCCAGATATAGCTGACTCTCGATTATTATTGCAAGCCTTGGACCTCTGATAAAGTAATCCTTCTAACCCCCCCCCCCCCTTAAAAGAGTTAGATGCACTATTGTAAAGTGGTTGTTCCACTGGATATCATAAGGTGAATGCACCAAGTTGTAAGTCGGATAAGAGCGTCTGCTAAATGACTTAAATGTAAATGTAAATGTGCTCAACAAGAAATACTGTATACCAGCCAATTCCCTAGCAAGCATGCATGTTTAATTCCAATATAACCTTATTTTCTTCAAGGTCAAAGCTCAACTATGGTGGACTGTGTTAACTTCATTGGCATTTTACGCCCCTCACTTGCTCAGGCCACATTCTCTGGGATCTATGTTTAATCTCCTCACCTTATTGCCTGCAGAAATATTGTCATCACTATCCTTGATTTCTGGCAGGGGCCTAAAATGTAAATCAATATATTCATTACCATGTGTCGAATACAAAACAACTCTGCAAGGGTAAATGGATACTGCTAACAATGACAACTCCATAAATAAATAGATAATGCATCGCAAGGCCCAGACTGTCAACTTTCCTTTGAACACTATAGCGAAGAAAGAATCAGGAGCAGATATCTTGGTCATATATTTGTATATAATACAGTATACTTAGTATTCCAGTCTCATAATTATTTTGCTACTGTTCTCATCACTCAGATTGTCTGTAACATGAAGTCAATAAAAATAATTATGACTGAATGCAGAGGAGAGAGATATAGCTAGTGGTCTTGCTGGTGGAAATTAATCTCTCTCTCCCCCGTTCTGAAAATAATGTCACACGCTCGGCAGCCCCTAACTTTGTAGCCTTTTTGTTTGATGCAGCCACATATCATTTATTTCATGCAGTCGGTGTAATACCTTAAGGTGTCATCTCTTCATCTGCTCTGACTTACTTCCACCTGCTGCATAATACAGTGTGTGTCACAAATGGTATCCTATTCCCTATATGGTGCACTGCTTTTGGCCAGAGCCCTATGCCTGTTCAAAAGTAGTGCACTACAATGGGAAAGGGGTGCCATTTGGGATGCAGATAGTCATACTGATGAAGTGTCTCTCACAACACAGTTGAAAGTCACACAATCGGTGTCCAAAGACCGAATCAAACAGAGAGTAAAATTAGTGGAGGGAGTCAATAAAAACTTATATCACACTAAAGGTGTACACACATTTATAATGAAAGTGTGATATAACAGGTCTTTACATGATGTTGCTTTGCCAAATGGGGAATAACCTCTAAGCCACCCATCATACAGTATGACATTTGCTTTAAAGGGTTTGTGAAACATTTATGTAGACTTATAAAGGGCTTATGAAGGTTTAACTAAGTCTTTATGAGATTCACTTAATTAGGAGTCTATAGTGTAACCCACAGAGAGATAGTTTCCTCTCTGGATAATGGTCTAAATGCACAGTAGAATGGAAAGTGGTTACTACTTTGCCTATTATGTATAATTGTTTTCAATGTACAACTGGATTGCAGGAATTCAGATACATCAATTCATTACCTCTAATATGCTAAACGAGACAATAATTGGTTTTACCTCTCCTAATGAATGCAGCCAATCATATTGAGCTCATAGGGTTAATGGCTGATGCTGAATAACCCTTATGGAAAAATCACATGATCACATGTTTTATCTGAAGCAACATGTACAGACGTGGCCAAAATATTTGAGATTGACAAATATACATTTTCACAAAGTCTGCTGCCTCAGTTTGTATGATGGCAATTTGCATACACTCTAGAATGTTATGAAGAGTGATCAGATGAATTGCAATTAATTGCAAAGTCCCTCTTTGCCACGCAAATGAACTGAATCCCCCCCAAAAACATTTCCACTGCATTTCAGCCCTGCCACAAAAGGACCCGCTGACATCATGTCAGTGATTCTCTCGTTAACACAGGTGTGAGTGTTGATTGAGTTCGAATAACAGACTGGAAGCTTCAAAAGGAGGGTGGTGCATGGAGTCATTGTTCTTCCTCTGTCAAACATGGTTACCTGCAAGGAAAAACTTGCCATCATCATTGCTTTGCACAAAAAGGGCTTCACAGGCAAGGATATTGCTGCCAGTAAGATTGCACCTAAATTAACCATTTATCGGATCTTCAAGAACTTCAAGGAGAGCGGTTCAATTGTTGTGAAGAAGGCTTCAGGGCGCCCAAGGAAGTCCAGCAAGCGTCAAGACCGTCTCCTAAAGTTGATTCAGCTGGGGGATCGGGGGCACCACCAGTACAGAGCTTGCTCAGGAATGGCAGCAAGCAGGTGTAGGTGCATCTGCACTCACAGTGAGGCGAAGACTTTTGGAGGATGGCCTGGTGACAAGGGCAGCAAAGAAGCCACTTCTCTCCAGGAAAAACATCAGGGACAGACTGATATTCTGCAAAAGGTACAGGAATTGGACTGCTGAGGACTGGGGTAAAGTCATTTTCTCTGATGAATCCCCTTTCCAATTGTTTGGGGCATCCAGAGAGAAGACAAGGTGAGCGCTACCATCAGTCCTGTGTCATGCCAACAGTAAAGCATCCTGAGACCATTCATGTGTGGGGTTGCTTCTCAGCCAAGGGAGTGGGCTCACTCACAATTTTGCCTAAGAACACAGCCATGAATAAAGAATGGTAACAACACATCCTCCGAGAGCAACTTCTCCCAACAATCCAGGAACAGTTTGGTGATGAACAATGCCTTTTCCAGCATGATGGAGCACCTTGCCATAAGGCAAAAGTGATAACTAAGTGGTTTGGGGAACAAACATCAATATTTTGGGTCCATGGCCAGGAAACTCCCCAGACCTTAATCCCATTGAGATCTTGTGGTCAATCCTCAAGAGGCGGGTGGACAAACAAAAACCCACAAATTCTGACAAACTCCAAGCATTGATTATGCAAGAAGCGGCTGCCATCAGTCATGATGTGGCCCAGAAGTTAATTGACAGCATGCCAGGGCGGATTGCAGAGGTCTTGAAAAAGAAAGGTCAACACTGCAAATACTCTTTGCATCAACTTCATGTAATTGTCAATAAAAGCCTTTGACACTGATGAAATGCTTGTAATTATACTTCAGTATTCCATAGTAACATCTGACAAAAATATCTAAAGACACTGAAGCAGAAAACTTTGTGGAAATTAATATTTGTGTCATTCTCAAAACTTTTGGCCACGACTGTACTGTATTAACATGAAACTACACGTGACAACATTTGAGCCATGTGGAAACACGGGGATGCAAACTTTTTACATGTGATACCATGCATCTACTTATCTGTCAAATTCAATTGGGCCCGATTCAGACTTAGGACACTTATGACTTTCCTACACACACCTTTCCTATGCATTTCTCAGTAGTTGATATTAAAACTTGCCTTAGACAGGTGCGTAACGGGCTTTGCAGGTGTGATTCCCTTGAGTGCGTTGATTTTCTCAGAGTTTTCAGTACATTTATCTTAAGCCATCCCTTTAAATACATTGTACCTTTAACTCGAATTTTGTTGACAGACTCACTAGAATACATTGAGAGAAATGGTTCAGAATATAGACATTTTAGGGTCAGTAAAGTATGTTTGAATCATAAAAAAAAAACGTTTGGAGAGCCTTTACCCACTAAATGTATTTATGAATCAGAAATAGTGGTTTGATTCATTCTGAAAGTTGTCATATTCATGTTCAATCCATTAAATATTGGAAGGTGGAAAAAAGTGTACAATAGGGGTTGAACAATATACATTTCTATAAATTTACCCGAATTCTCACTAATCATGATACTGTATGATAACGCTCCAATCGTTATGAACCGTGCACCAGGATCCAGGTTTACCCTGCTACATGGGGCCTGAGTTCCATAATTATTCAAATAGGCTACATGTATCAAATTATTGCACAACTTTATAATGCTAGTGACCCACACGAAAAACTACAGAGACATGACAGAGGAAATAAAGGTAAACAGAATGGAATAGTATGATGCAAAATGTAGGCCAAAAATTGAAGGAAAATAACACTAAAGTGACAGTTATAAATACATGTATGTGGGTATTGCTGATGGTGGCTCTCGATAGTGGCTAATATTTAACATGATACAAATTGTAAAATAAAACTGAGAAAAGCCTGGGCATATAATTAAAACAGTGCATGGAGAATTCTGTTATTTCTATCGTAAAAAAGCAAGTAGATGCTTTTTCCACTTGAAACCAGAGGGTTCTGTCACGTTCCTGACCTGTTTTCTGTTGTTTTGTATGTGTTTAGTTGGTCAGGGCGTGAGTTGGGGTTGGCATTCTATGTTTTGTGTTTCTATGTTGGGTACAATGTGTTGCCTGATATGGTTCTCAATTAGGGGGCAGGTGTTTTACGTTTCCTCTGATTGAGAACCATATTAAGGTAGGCTGTTCACACTGTTTGTTTGTGGGTGGTTGTCTTCCGTGTCTGTATGTCTACCACACGGGACTGTTTCGTTTGTCGTTCGTGTATGTAGTCTGTTCCTGTTCGTGCGTTCTTCGTATATTGTAAGTTCTCAAGTCCAGGTCTGTCTACATCGTTTATTTGTTTTGTAGTTTGTTAAAGTGTTTTTGTGTTTCGTCTTTACTTTAATAAACATCATTATGTCCACATTCAACGCTGCGCTTTGGTCCAATCCCTACTCCTCCTCTTCGTACGAAGAGGAGGAGGACGACCGTTACAGGTTCGCTAGACCTTATACGCGGTATACACACCTCCGCCACACTTTAATTTCTCAGATCTCTAGCCCAAACAAATAGCAGGTGAATAATCGGGTCGGAATTCCCCCCACTGACAATATTTTACTTATGAAGGTATAATGGCCATTAATTCAATTTAAAACAGCCATGGTCCCCTATAGCTGTTGTCTAGATCCTGGTTTATTCCAGGGATGTCCCCAAGAAAGTTCTTAGAATTATGTGCTATGGTCCCCTGGAGTATTTTGTCTAGTTGCGGCAAAAACACAGTACTTTTAGAGGAGGTCAAAATGCATTTTTGGGCAGAAATGCCTTCTGGAACATGTTAACTTATGCCAGCAGCATACCACCCTGCATACCACTTCTGGCTTGCTTCTGAAGCTAAGCAGGGTTGGTCCTGGTCAGTCCCTGGATTGGAGACCAGATCGTGTTGGAGGGCCAGTAGGCGGCACTCTTTCCTCTGGTCTAAAAAATATCCCAATGCCCCAGGGCAGTGATTGGGACTGCCCTATGTAGGGCCCTGTCTTTCGGATGGGATGTTAAACGGGTGTCCTGACTCTCTGAGGTCAATAAAGATCCCATGGCACGTATTGTAAGAGTAGGGGTGTTAACCCCGGTGTCCTGGCTAAATTCCCAATTTGGCCCTCAAACCATCACGGTCACCTAATAATCCCCAGCTTACAATTGGCAAATTGATCCCCTCCTCCCACCTGTAACTATTCCCCAGGTTGTTGCTGTAAATGAGAATGTGATCTCAGTCAACTTACCTGGTAAAATAAAGGATAAATTAAAAAACTTTCATGGCCTTGATAACAAATGTGTATGCCATCTGTAAATATGAATAAAATTGTTAAATTACGAGCCTAGTTGGTTTAGCCACAGAAAAAGTGAGCAACCATCCCGCTATCTATGATTGGCCGAGATAATGAGTGGGCTGGACATGCTGAGAGATGAGTTTGGATTGGTCTACCATATAGCTCACTTCTGTCTATATGAGCTGGTCAGTATGTGTAGGTAATCGTGTCTAACACATCTTTTTTTAAATATAGCGTGTAGTAGAACTGCATAAGTGTTGTTCTCCATTTTCTGGAGGAGATGGAGAAAACACCTGTATCCAGATTACTTCAAACTAAGGGCAACCATGGCATCCTTGACAGGGAGAAGCATCCAACCATGATGTATACGGGTATGATAGTCTAGCTAGCTACATTTTCAGAGATAACACATTTCTAATTTTGACAGAAAGTCATTTTCAATTCAAGTTAGTGTATTGTTAGCTAACATTAGCTTGCTGGCTCGCTTGCTAGCTAATGTTACATGTATGATGTCATTGTTCACATTTCCATTTGCTTCGCTAGTTATAGCCTAATGGTTTCTAGCTAACATTGAACCTGGTTGGTATGTGTAGGATCTTATTATTCAAATCTCCATTTGCTTTGCTAGTTATAGCCTAATGTTAGCTAGCTAACGTTGAACCTGGTTGGTTTGCTACCTGCAGGGTAGCAACATCATGAGTTGGGATTATGATTCATTATTTACCTAGCTAGCTAGCTACATGTCTTAACAAAAGACTCCACTATGCAAGTAACCATTTCAATAGAATATCACTGCGACAACGGCTGATAGATGTAGCTATGAGCTCAGAATAACTGACGACTTTACGAACGCTCAACACCCATTGAATATGGCCAGTGTCAGTAAACTTTGTCAAAAAATTGTAAATTGCTTCCAGCAGCACAGTTGTAGTCACCAACGCTCTGGATAACATAAAAACAGCCTAACCAGCTCAGCTAGGGTGAGTAAAATGACCAGTGAGCTGTTCTCTCAATTGTGTCTGGAAGTAGCTAGCAAGCTAGCTAAAGTTAGCCAGTTAGCTTGGGTGGACAGAACACTCGGATCAACACTTAAATATATGGGTGGAATAAGTAGAATACGTCCTTTCACACTGTCTGTTCTGCACACTTTGTATGTGCCATTAATGAGCTGCACTTTGTAGAAGTTATGGTGCATTTTCAAGTAACTCAATTAAATATGAATTATCTTCAACATAAGTGAAGGTGATGTGTTTCTCAGTTTTGTAGTTGACAAGATAGAGGAAGATACGTCTTTTCAATAACAACGTCAACAAATTAGTAGGCGAACATACTCATAATTAAAATCACATACAGATGATTTTATTAGAAACACATCTTCAATTATCTTTTTTCCACAAAACCTAGAAACATGCCATTTTCACATTCACTACATGACCAAAAGTATGTCGTCACCAGCTGGTCGAACATCTAATTCCAAAATCATGGATGGGGCCAAAATCCCTGCTGCAGTGTGTGCAAACCTGGTCAAGAACTACAGGAAACGTATGATCTCTGTAATTGCAAACAAAGGTTTCTGTACCAAATATTAAGTTCTGCTTTTCTGATTATCAAATACGTATGTCATGCAATAAAATGCAAATTATTTTTTATAATAAATCATACAATGTGATTTTCTTGATTTTTGTTTTAGATTCCGTCTCTCACAGTTGAAGTGTACATATGATAAAAATTACAGACCTCTACATGCTTTGTAAGTAGGAAAACCTTTAAAATCGGCAGTGTTTCAAATACTTGTTCTCCCCACTGTACATTTTGGTCATTTAGTAGTGCATTCAACAACAACATATCACAGTCAATGTAAGATGTTTCTGTAACCGTTAGTGAAAATGGTGTTGCCGTTAGGCCGGGTACTTGCTATTGTATTATTTATTATTTTTATTTATTTTTAAATACAATACTTTGCAATAATGTCTTATATTTTATTTTGATGCATTGGTCTTTAGAGTATTTTCTAATTGTAATTTATGCCATCCCTGCCTACAGTCAACTTGCTGCCACTAGAAATACATGCCAGTAACCTACTGTGCGTTCACTGACTCTTCTTTTGACCACATGCAACACTGTATCAACGGCAGCCAATCAGAATATTGCAGGCGTGGCTTCAACTAGCTCTTTTTGGTCTCCCATGAGAGGTAATGTCACCCCAGTTAATCTTTTTTTTTATTCTGTTCTTAATAACTTCTTTGGGATAGGGGGCAGTATTTTCTCGTCCGGATGAAAAGCGTGCCCAAAGTAAACTGCCTGCTACTCAGGCCCAGACGCTAGGATATGCATAGTATTAGTAGATTTGGATCGAAAACACTCTGAAGTTTCTACAATTGTTTGAATGATGTCTGTGAGTATAACATCACTTATTTGGCAGGCGAAACCACTCTCTTTTCAAGGGGTTTTCATTGGTAATCTAGAACTCTAAGGCACTTGCTTGCAGTTCCTATCACTTCCACTAGAGGTCAAGTCTTTAGAAATTCGTTGATGTTTTTCCTTTGAGAAATTAAGAAGTAGCCCTGTTCAGAACGAGTGTCGAGTGAAGTGTGCTGTTTGTTAGAGGCGCGTGACCTGAAATCATTCTCCACTTTGTTTTCCCCCGGTATTGAACACAGTTTATCCCGCCTTAAATTGTATCAATTATTTACGTTAAACAACCTAGTTGTATAAGGAAAGTTGTTTGAAATGTTTGGACAAAGATTACAGGTAACTTATGAGATATTTTGTAGTCATGTTGTGCGAGTTGGAAACTGTTTTTCTGGATCAAACGCGCCAAATAAATGGACATTTTGGATATATAACGATGGAATTAATCGAACAAAAGGACCATCTGTGATGTTTATGGGACATATTGGAGTGCCAACAGAAGAAGCTCGTCAAAGGTAAGGCATGAATTATATCTTTATTTCTGAGTTTCGTGTCGAGCCTGGAGGGTTGAAATATGATTGTCTGTGTTTGTTTGATGGGTGCGCTATCCTCAGATAATAGCATGGTTTGCATTTTGCCGTAAAGCCTTTTTGAAATCTGACATGTTGGCTGGATTAACAACAAGTGTAGCTTTAATTTGGTGTATTGCGTGTGTGATTTCATGAAAGTTTAATATTTATAGTAATTATATTCGAATTTGGCGCTCTGCCATTTCACCGGATGTTGGTCAGGTGGGACTGTAGCGTCCCATCTAGCCTAGAGAGGTTTTAAGCTAGTAGCCTGTACAGTACAGTGTTAATTCTCCAGCCTTGTTAAAGGATGCCATAACTCCGAATGATACCATAGATCCATACAATATTACATTTATTGCAATTATACTACTCACTTCCCTGCCACACCATCAGGTGAGTGTGACAGATTAGCTATACAAGTTTTGATGAATTTCACATGAACTCACTTACAGCTAATTGGCAGTATAATTGTGAGAATTAAACATTAACTTTCTGTGAACCAGCTGCTAATAAGCTACTGGAAAATGCACAGTCACATCTTAATAGTGCAGCTATTTCGTGTGTCAAATTCTTAAAACATATTGAAGAACTGAGAATATCAACAGCGATGTGCACATGTATTATCCTTTTCACATGTGAGTTCAAAATATCTTTAACGTTCGCCCCAGCGTGAGTTGTTTTATACACGTAATGTCAGAATGCACTCATTGTTTCAAAATGTGATTATTACGCAACAGGACAGTTAATTAGCAGGCAGCGCGTGTTATCTATAGGCTGTTTCAACATGTCAATTTCCAATTATTTTCGGACAAGTTGTATTTTCTAACAGCTTGAATTGAGTTTTGTTGCGCCTCCTCATTAATTCACATAGAAGTAGCCCATTTCTGTGTTATGGAAAATTTATGTTTGAGACTTTACTGAGCCAGATAAACTTCTCTCTTCGAGGAGAGCCCACCACACTTCACTCATGTTTGCACAGATCAAGTATGCATATACAGTATTTGCACAGTCTGCAAGAATTGGAACATTTTCTTGCTGGTGCTCGCTTTGCCTTCTTTGTTGTTTCCTTTACACATAATAACTTTGGACATGTGTGCGTTGCAATCAAAGTAAGTTCCTTGTTTTCTGTATCTCGTGTTGTCATTTCTACTGTAGGCACATACATTATGCTCCATGCATACATATATGCATACTGTATTTACAGTTTTGTTCACGTTTTCTATACTGGTGACAAATAATGCATTCCGATTATTGCATATATTGTAATGGATATTATGATGTGTGTAAAATACTTTTTTGAAGGTTGTACTGATTATAATGAGCTAAGCTATTTGCTAGCTATGTGTGGTGCCATGTTCGTTGACATTATACAATGCATTCTGGGTGTCACGTAATCTGTCTGACCAAAGATGTTCTTATGAGGTGAAGAAATGGTTCACTCATCTTTCGGGTAAACATCCGGAAGTGAATTAATGGGAAGTGAATGATCGTAGACGACACACCCCCTTCAGCATGCATAATATAAACAGACCAAACTCATCTTGTCTCCTATTATTAACTTTGGTTGATGCAGAAAAAAAACAAGCATGGCGGTGTGCAGAAACTACCCATCATTGTATTACTTTCTATTTCTAAAAAGTGTTTTACTCAGTTATTTCGATCAATGGTGAGCTCACCCGTGATGTGAATAATTATAAATAGTAATTGCTATTAGCAAATTCATATTGTAGTTTCTGTCAGCCGAGAATTATAAAAATATGACCGCTTGTGTTTTAGCAATCTTTCCTCAGCACTAGGACAAATGTAGCCTACATTTTCCAGGTTTGGATGATTGTGTTATGCTGTAGCTACTTCTGTGAATGTCTTTACATTGCATCCAAAAATAAACTACTCACATTCTGGACATAACTTTGTGCAACATGTTTCTGAAAAACAGTGTGACCAGCTCAAATGCAGATTGTTGCATCATACCAAAACTGGATGTTCTAAATAAGCATTCTAATCACACCAGGTTGATTGTACGCTACAGGGACCACTGTAGAATGATCACACCTGTGTGTTGGTACGTGTGAAAAGGATAACATACAATATAACCCCTTAAATTAATACAACATTTCCACTGATGGTTGGCACAAATACCATACATTTTAGACCATGCCCACAAATATGCTAATCGCATGTGAAATGCCTCTCCACCCTCTCCGAGYTGGGCATCTCCGGCGCGGCCCACGCTTGGATTGCGTCCTACCTGACAGGTCGCTCCTACCAGGTGGCGTGGCGAGAATCTGTCTCCKCACCACGTGCTCTCACCACTGGTGTCCCCCAGGGCTCTGTTCTAGGCCCTCTCCTATTCTCGCTATACACCAAGTCACTTGGCTCTGTCATAACCTCACATGGTCTCTCCTATCATTGCTATGCAGACGACACACAACTAATCTTCTCCTTTCCCCCTTCTGATGACCAGGTGGCGAATCGCATCTCTGCATGTCTGGCAGACATATCAGTGTGGATGACGGATCACCACCTCAAGCTGAACCTCGGCAAGACGGAGCTGCTCTTCCTCCCGGGGAAGGACTGCCCGTTCCATGATCTCGCCATCACGGTTGACAACTCCATTGTGTCCTCCTCCCAGAGCGCTAAGAACCTTGGCGTGATCCTGGACAACACCCTGTCGTTCTCAACTAACATCAAGGCGGTGGCCCGTTCCTGTAGGTTCATGCTCTACAACATCCGCAGAGTACGACCCTGCCTCACACAGGAAGCGGCGCAGGTCCTAATCCAGGCACTTGTCGTCTCCCGTCTGGATTACTGCAACTCGCTGTTGGCTGGGCTCCCTGCCTGTGCCATTAAACCCCTACAACTCATCCAGAACGCCGCAGCCCGTCTGGTGTTCAACCTTCCCAAGTTCTCTCACGTCACCCCGCTCCTCCGCTCTCTCCACTGGCTTCCAGTTGAAGCTCGCATCCGCTACAAGACCATGGTGCTTGCCTACGGAGCTGTGAGGGGAACGACACACATCTAGATGTGTATAAGAGACAGGTTCCCGCTCAGCCCAGTCAAAACTGTTCGCTGCTCTGGCCCCCCAATGGTGGAACAAACTACCTCACGACGCCAGGACAGCGGAGTCAATCACCACCTTCCGGAGACACCTGAAACCCCACCTCTTTAAGGAATACCTAGGATAGGATAAAGTAATCCTTCTCACCCCCCCCCCCTTAAAAGATTTAGATGCACTATTGTAAAGTGGCTGTTCCACTGGATGTCATAAGGTGAATGCACCAATTTGTAAGTCGCTCTGGATAAGAGCGTCTGCTAAATGACTTAAATGTAAATGTAAATGAAATCATGTAAAAACGTGTATTTGGAAGACTTCACATGAAATTTCACCTCTGGTTTGAGGTGTGGCGATCTTTCTGTTGCAACACAAAGTCTGTAACATTCCCCTACACATTGATTACCTATAATGCATCTCTGTACTTAGCAAAAGAGTGCCTCCTGCACTTCTATTAATCAGTTAACTTCTCTGGGATATGTGGGACGCTAGCGTCCCACCTAACCAACAGCCAGTGAAATTGCAGGGCGCCATAATCAAAACAACAGAAATCTGATAATTTATATTCCTAAAACATACAAGTATTATACACCATTTTAAAGATAAACTTCTCGTTAATCCAGCCACAGTGTCTGATTTCATAAAGGCTTTACGGCAAAAGCACACCTTGCGATTATGTTAGGTCAGCGCCAAGCCACAGAAAAACATACAGCCATTTTCCAATGAAGGAGAGGTGTCACAAAACTCAGAAATAGCGTTAAAATTAATAACTATCCTTTGATGAACTTCACCGGATGGCACTCCCAGGACTCCATGTTAGACAATAAATGTGTGTTTTGTTCGATAAAGTTCATCTTTATGTCCAAAAACCTCATTTGAAAATGGTGTTTTATGTTCAGAAATGCATTGTCTCAAACAAACATCTGGTGAAAGTGCAGAGAGCCACATCAAATTACAGAAATACTCATCATAAACATTGATAAAAGATACAAGTGTTAAACACACAATTAAAGAAAAACTTCTCCTTAATGCAACCGCTGTGTCAGATTTCAAAAAGGCTTTACGGCAAAAGCACACCTTGAGATTATGTTAGGTCAGCGCCAAGTCACAGAAAAACATTCAGCCATTTTCCAAAAGAAGGAGGTGTCACAAAACTCAGAAATAGTGTTATAAATATTCACTTACATTTGATGATCTTCATTGGAATACACTCCCAGGAATCCCAGTTTCACAATAATAAAATTAAAAAAATTCGATAAAGTCCCTAATTTATGTCCAAATACCTCCTTTTTGTTTGCGTGTTTAGCCCAGTATTCCAAATGCAATTACTTCAGACGAAAAGTCAAAAAAGTTATATTACAGTTCGTAGAAACATGTCAAATGATGTATAGAATGAATCTTTAGGAAGTTTTTATTATAAATCTTCAATAATGTTTTAACCGGACAATTCCTTTGTCTTTAGAAATGAAAAGGAACAGAGCTCGCTCTCACGGCCGCGTGCGAGACTTGGCTTATGTCTTTCTGCCAGACCCCTTAGTCAAAAAGCTCTTATTCACTCCCCCTTCACAGTAGAAGCCTGAAACAAGGTTCTAAAGACTGTTGACATCCAGTGGAAGCCTTGGGAAGTGCAAAATGACCCCATAGACACTGTATATTGGATAGGCAAAGACTTGAAAACCTACAAACCTCAGATTTCCCACTTCCTCGTTGGATTTTTTCTCAGGTTTTTCCTTGCCATATGAGTTATGTTATACTCACAGACATCATTCAAACAGTTTTAGAAGCTTCAGAGTGTTTTCTATCCAAATCTACTAATTATATGCATATTCTAGCTTTTGGGCCTGAGTAGCAGGCAGTTTACTCTGGGCACCTTATTCATCCAAGCTACTCAATACTGCCCCCGTTCCCAAATAAGTTTTAACCTGTCTATTTGCTAAACATTGAATTGATTTACTTATTTTAGCAATTTGAGGGGTTTTCTGTAGATGTCTAATGTTGGTGGGACATATTATTCAGTTTTAATGTTCCTCCTGAATCACTGTGATAAATACAGTGCATTCGGAAAGTATTCAGACCCATTGAGTTTTTACACATTTTGTTACGTTGCTTTATTTAGTGTATTTTCAACAAAGCTGGGAATGTAGGAATACAGGTGAAATTCATGCTTGACACAGACGTGGTGGCGTAGCAGAAATTTCAGAATGTCATGAACCAAGACGTTGTCAGTTCAAATCCCAGGTGAAGACATGCTGACTAATAATTACTGTATAAACATGCACAATTTAGTCAAGAGTGTCAAATATGTAAGTTGAACACTGTTAACAGCACTGTGTTTATCATAATGATGAATTAATGTTTTCACCTGGAAAATGTCACATGTGAACAGTTTCCAAAAACTCATGATTTCAGATGTGAAATCATGTGGTTTCCACATGTGAACATGTGGTTTTTCCTTTAAGGGAATGCAAATGTATACAGTATGTTTTCTGTATAATTTCATTCAAACTCAAGGATCCCCACAAGTGTGGAAGTGTTAAATGAATTAATATTGACGAGTAGAAGTTCCATAGAGGCACCACACAGATGACTGGTAGTTGATTGATTGTGACGTAAAAAAATATATAATCATTGTCTAACCTTAAAAGCTTTTTCAACAGCTTCTTGTTGATAGCTGGGGATTTGTTTTCAATATGTCTTCTGTCCCAAATTAAATAGTAAGGATGGTTCAATGTTGAAATTGCATGGGTTAGGGTGTCTGCATTGTGACATGCAAAGATTAGTCAGCATGTACAGGCATAATGGGGACAATAGCAGTCCCTGAGTCACTGCCCCAAGGTATCAATATATATGACAGTGGTTCCACACGTTCCCGTGACAATCAAGTTGTGTGGTAAAAATATGATTGATTTATATTTTCCCTACATATATTCCATTATATTCTTACTATACAATGTATGTGTGTTGACTGTCATCAGGTCAGGGGAATGTAACTCTGTCTTCTCTGTTCAATGAACAAAATAACAAACTATTGCTTTAATGTGCATGGCGCAGCAAGTAACATAATGAAACAAAAATATGCTATTCTATTATTTTGAAAATAAATTGTATTAGTCTTATAATGTTTCTGAGGACCTGCCTTAATTAATGAATCATATATTTCTTTGCGATGGTGTATAGTCAATGGATTTATTAAAATGACGTCCACCCACATATGCACAGCCCTACTCCCACGCACTCAACACTTGTGCCGGCATGTTGACGGGAGGTATAAAAGGCTAGAATGTGGTATGTCGGCAAGAATGTGGTAAAAAAGCTGGTTGATAGTGTTTAGGTCAGGTATGTGTGCATTGTATCTTGAGACATTTTGTAGTATTTCTCAGAAATCTGTTAATATTAATTCACATCTTCAGAGAGATTACATGCATAGAAATAGTTGGACATTTGTATAATTTACATCAGAGCATTTTTTTTACCACATTTTTTACTCAGAAGAGATTTACATGGCTGTTGGTTAGGAACAGAGAATTTCTATTTACTCGTATTAAACCCAGATATATTCACAGACCTATGCATTTAATTAATTACATTCTCAGGTTATAAAGTCATTTGATTTTATGGACAAGAGGGAGAGCAGGGATCCATGTCTGTTCCCCATCTCAGGTTAAGTACTTTGGTTCCATTGAAATCATTCATTATATTCTCAAGTATCGGTACATTAAAATATAACTTTGTTAATAATGGCGCAATCAAACAATCTCATGTGACTGGATCGTAATTGAAAGAATTGCCACCGAGATCAAATTTGAGTCTCCTGTCAGGTTCATGAAGCTTTCGGCTGTACGTGTAAATATCACGTTACACAATATTGTATTATTTTATACTGATACAATTTTTTAGAGAAGGACATTTTGTTAAACAAGTAATCATTTATTTTCTCAAAAAGGTTGGGGTAAAAATTGACACACCTAAAAATTCCTATAAATAATGTAGTAAAAAGTTTAGTATTTGGTGCCATATTCCTAGCAAAAACACACCTAACAGAAGAATTCCCACTATTGTAAATAAAGGGAGAGAGTAGGTAAGGATTAGACGCAGTCATATCAGGATCTTCAAATATGACAAAATATAATGTATACCCACTGGGTTTAGTGCAATCATGGTCGGTGTGGAAATAGCCCTCAATCTGTATGAAATAATATTTGCTTTCCGATGTTTCAACAAATCTATGTGGTGAGAAAGGTGTAGTCGGTAGGAAGGGAGTCAACCGCTATTGACAGCATAGAGCAATATAGAGAAGCACACCATACAGAAAAAAAGCCTCTGTTCCCTTCCTCCTTATTACGGTTATTGATTTCTGTTCAAAAGGAGCCGACATCAAAAGATCGCTCAGAAATTCATAAGTCACAAGCTTCAATGTAATTCATCGTGAGCCAAGAAAAGGAATGTCAGAAACGACATTAAAATGAAAGGATTTTTCACATATGAAAGGCATGTGTCTTTTCCTCCCTAAAGAGACTGTAGACACCAGCCAGTCGGTGGACTGTGGGTCTCTATTTTCTACTGAGGTCGGTACTGTAAAATCTAGCTCCATTAGTTAAGCTACAGTATACATAAACAGTGTTCTCCTTCTTCTGTGTTTGCAATTTAAATATGTTATATAGTGATGCACACCTGCACCAATCCCATTTTGCATTTGTTTACTATGTTTAGAAATTGTCATGACACATGTTTGTCCATTGGAATGCAATGGTAAAGTGCCTCAGTCATAGTGCCTTCTCTCTCACGCATGCACACATACTTACACACACGTGAATATGCATGCACACGTGCATGCACACGTGCATGCACACGTGCATGCACACGTGCATGCACACGTGCATACACACACACTCACACACACACACACAAACAGAACATTTATTGGCACAAGAAGAATATCAGGAATCAAATAACTTTACTTAACACTAACTCTACTTCTACTTACCGACTACCTACTTTTAGGAAGCATGAATAAGATGGTGGACCGATGACACCTCAAGGTGACATGAAACAGGTGATTATATCTTGATAACCCTTCAAAACCCATTACCCCTTTAGCTCTGTAGGTTTTCTGTATGGTTTAGCAGGGAGCTGGAGCTTTGTTCTTCAAAGCTTACCTCCCACTTCCCTGATTGATTGATAAGGGCCCACCATTGATGCCTGCATATCCAGCAAGGAAAGCCACCCGTGATGAATGAATATGTCCTCTATCAACCATTCATCACCTCAACACCAAGTATTGTCCTTTTTCACCAAACGTATTCATCCTTCAGCCAAAGATTGATTAACTATGGACGTGATTGAGTCAGCAATTATGACTTCATCGCTAATCAATCTCCCTTTAGCCAAGGAGGACGCACGCGCACACACACACACACACACACAGAGAACATTTATTGGCACAAACCTTTATCCCACAGGATCATGGGAAAGTTTCAGTGATGCAAATATTTAGTAAGGTGGCTGGATCACAGGTATTTAGTAAGGTCCCATTGTATTCCTGATGACCTCAACTCAACAATGTTCAACCAGCTAAATTAACTAAAATAAGCAAAATACACAATTGTTTCTTTAGTCTCTCAGATGTACTCAAGGTAATATACAGTACATTCAGATCAGAAGAGGCTGGGGGTAGACGCTATAAGAAGACATGCTCAGTGTAATTACTCTAATGGAATCAACGGAATGTAGTCAAACACATTGTTTCCATGTGTTTGGTACCATTCCATTGGTTCCATTCCAGCAATTACAATGAGCTTGTCCTCCTATAGCTCCTTCCACCAGCCCCCTCATATTATAAAAAGGACGTAACGTGGGTCGTGTGTGTGTGTCCACCTCTGTATACGACACTCTCTGCACATGTGGGATTGCCTGGGTCTCTGATCTGTTCTATACTGTACACAAAAGCATAAATATGCTTATGAACAACATTCGCTTCAGGGTGAAGAATCCTGAATAGGTACACAAAAAGTGGAAATATGCAATATCCTTTTTCTGCATATTTGGATATTTGGGTATATTTGGGTATTATTCTACACACTGCCTATTATTGTTATCTTTGCCTCCGGAACAGACCACATCTGAAACAATTATAGGCGTCAATGTTTCACATCAAGTTTGGACATCACAGTAGAGCACAGTAGAGTAAAGTTCAGTTCAGTGCAATAGAGTACATTACAATACAGTAAATTATACTGTAATGTAGTGTACTGAACTCTACTGTACAGTACTGCATTGTACTGTACTTTTCTTTACTGTCCAAACTTGTGAAACATAGACATCTATGATTGGTTCAGACTTGGTTCGGCCAGGGCAGACTGACCAAATTTCAACAATAATGAACCAAAAATATATAAAAGCAACATGAGCTGAAATAAAACATCCCAGAAATGTTCCATTCGCTCAAAAAACATGTTTCTCTCTATTTTTAAGCAGAAATGTGTTTATATCCTTGTTAGTGAGCAATTATCCTTAGCCAAGAGAATCCATTCACCTGACAGGTGTGACATATCAAGAAGCTGATTAAACAGCATGATCATTACACATATGCACCTTGTGCTGGGGACAATAAAAGGCCACTCTAAAATGTGCAGTTTTCTCACACAACACAAAGCCAGAGACGTCTCATGTTTTGACGGAGCTTGCAATTGGCATGGTGATTGCAGGAATGTCCAGCAGATCTGTTAATGTTAATTTATCTACCATAAGTCGCCTCCAACGTTGTTTTAGAGAATTTGGCTATACGTCAAACCGGCCTCACAACCGCAGACCACGTGTAACCACGCCAGTCAGGACCTCCGGCTTCTTCACCAGCGGGATTGTCTGAGACCAGCCACCCAGGCAGCTGATTAAACATTTGTGGGGGAAACTCATTCTGATTGTCTGGGCCTGGCTCCCCAGTGGGTGAGCCTATGCCATCCCAGGCCCACCCATGGCTGCATCCCTGCCTAGTCAAGTGAAATCCATAGATTAGAGCCTAATGAATTTATTTAAAATGACTGATTTTCTTATATGAACTGTAACTCAGTAAAATTGTTGAAATTGTTGCATGTTGCGTTTTCTATTTGTGTTTAGTATACTTTTCAACGTCCGTGGTCTTGGTCGGTGCTCAGGGGGTGAGGATGCTTGCTACTAGCAATGTGCACGCCCCGCTTACCTGAGGATCTGTCTTTTCCAGTCATCTGTTTCCTGTGTTTGAGGGGTGCAAAATCCACTTGTCACTGAAATCTCACTTGATTGATTGCTTTCATTTTACTCCTGTGACTTTTTCATACACTTGCGTGTGCCTGTCGTTTTTCCCGTTAACGTCACAGCCACAGAAATGTTTGTAATGGCCTGTCAAACACCCCGGTAATGGCTGAAATGGGCTCAATGGAATACATTGGCTTTCTGTTGCATTTATAAGAACGGTAACTCTTTGTCTACGATTTAATAATCTCAACACTTTAATCTCAACACAACACTCAATACAGAAAGAGAGAACTTTATTTTGATGTTTCTTCATTTTTTGTGGAATTGAAAAAAGTTATAATTTAATACATTTGAAATGTTTACAAATTAGATGTGCTGAAATGAAAGCAACTTCCGAAGATGAACACTGATTATAAGTGACATCATGTCTGATCTTGCAAACAATGTAAAGTATGTTTTGATAAGTGTAAACTAGAACCAAGCGTGTTGATTTTTAATCCGAGGGTATCCTGCTATTGACACACTTAACGAGGCAGTCTAGACAGCACAGGTGAATGCTGCTCGGGTAGACATAGCAAGTGTTTCACCACTTTTGTATTAAACTATTCAAATATGCAAATGTGGCATTTATATAATTGTCTTTATTTTAACACAAAATGCATTTTTAAACATGATACAATAAAAAATGAGTGCATTTTAAGATTTTTTTAAAACATTTTTACAATAAATTGAATACCTGAATTCCAACCAAAATCACTGAACTCCATTCATTATTTGTTTGTGGCAGGAAAATGTTCTATGTGCTATAATTCAGTCAATATCTGATTAATTTTAAACATTCAAAAAGCTTATAGTATCTTCATCCATGTTCTAATTATTTATTATAATTGTTTTTAAACCTTAACAATTTCGATGTTCATTGCTATTGTTACAGTAAATGGAAAGCGGGTAAGTTCCATGGTAGGTGCCAGTAAGAGCCGGGAGAGGTGACACTAACTGGAGAGAGAGATGGAAAAGCGAGCAGCAGAGAGAGGGCGAGGTTGTCCAGACTGTTTTCACACTCTTGCTTTGTGGTTTGTGACTGTTATGATTTCCCATTGTAGCCAATTCAATTGTAGTAATTCCCTTACTGATTTGGTAATATAATTGAGTTTTAATCACTTAATAGTTCATAAACAAACTTGCTAAAAGTAAATACACTTTAACTATACCGAATTGGTTGGTCTACCTTTACTTGTTGCTTCTGTGAACTTTATCCTCCTTCACATGTTGGTGCTCATGGGTCCTTTTAGATGAAAATGCATTTCTATGTTTGTATCCCCCGCAAAATTAACTCAGCAAAAAAAGAAACGTCCTCTCACTGTCAACTGTGTTTATTTTCAGCAAACTTAACATGCGTAAATATTTGTGTGATCATAACAAGATTCAACAACAGAGACATAAACTGAACGAGTTCCACAGACGTGACTAACAGAAATGGAATAAGGTGTCCCTGAACAAAGGGGGGGGGGGGGTCAAAATCAAAAGTAACAGTCAGTATCTGGTGTGGCCAACAGCTGCATTAGGTACTGCAGTTTATCTCCTCCTCATGGACTGCACCAGATTTACCAGTTGTCACGTTCCTGACCTGTTTTATGTTATTTTTGTATGTGTTTAGTTGGTCAGGGCGTGAGTTGGGGTGGGCATTATATGTTTTGTGTTTCTATGTTTAGGTCACTTGTAATTAGCCTTATATGGTTCTCAATCAGGGACAGGTGTTTGACGTTTTCCTCTGATTGAGAACCATATATAGGTTGGCTGTTCACACTGTTTGTTTGTGGGTGATTGTCTTCCGTGTCTGTGTCTGCGCACCACACGGGACTGTTTCGGTTGTTCGTTCGTTTGATGTAGTCTGTTCCTGTTCGTGAGTTCTTCGTGTAGTTATGTAAGTTCCATGTTCAGGTCTGTCTACGTCGTTTTGTTATTTTGTAATTTTCCAAGTGTTTTTCGTGTTCGTGTTCGTCTTTAAATAAATTTCAATATGTCATCACACCTCGCTGCATTTTGGTCGAATCCTTGCTCCTCCTCTTCGGATGAAGAGGAGGAGGAGAACCGTTACACCAGTTCTTGCTGTGAGATGTTACCCCACTCTTCTACCAAGGCACCTACAAGTTCCCGGACATTTCTGGGGGGAAAGGCCCTAGCCCTCAACCTCTGATCCTACAGGTCCCAGACGTGCTCAATCGGATTGACGTTGAGATTGCCTGCAATGACAACAAGCTCAGTCTGATGTTGCTGTGACACACCGCCCCATACCATGACGGACCCTCCACCTCCAAATCGATCCAGCTCCAGAGTTAAGGCCTTGGTGTAATGCTCATTCCTTAGACGATAAAAGCAAATCCGACCATCACCCCTGGTGAGACAAAATCGCGACTCGTCAGTGAAGAGCACTTTTTGCCAGTCCTGTCTTGTCCAGCGACGGTGGGTTTGTGCCCATAGGGGACGTTGTTGCCGGTGATGTCTGGTGAGTACCTGCCTTACAACAGGCCTACAAGCCCTCAGTCCAGCCTCTCTCAGCCTATTGCGGACAGTCTGACCACTGATGGAGGGATTGTGCGTTCCTGGTGTAACTTGGGCAGTTGTTGCCATGCTGTACCTGTTCTGCAGGTGTGATGTTCGGATGTACCGATCCTGTGCAGGTGTTGTTACACGTGGTCTGGCACTGCGAGGACGATCAGCTGTCCATCTTATCTCCCTGTCTCAGGCGTCTCGTAGTACGGACATTGCAATTTATTGCTCTGGCTACATTTGCAGTCCTCATGCCTCCTTGCAGCATGCCTAAGACACGTTCACGCAGGTGAGCAGGGACCCTGGGCATCTTTGTTTTGGTGTTTTTCAGTGTCAGTTGAAAGGCCTCTTTAGTTTCCTTAGTTTTCATAACTCTGACCTTAATTGCCTACCATCTGTAAGCTGTTAGTGTCTTAACGACCGTTCCGCAGGTGCATGTTCATTAATTGTTTATGGTTCATTGAACGAGCATGGGAAACAGTGTTTAAACCCTTTACATTGAAGTTATGTGAAGTTATTTGGATTTGTATGAATTATCTTTGAAAGACAGTGCCCTGAAAATGTACAGTACATCCTTGATGTCAGTACATCCTACAGTACATCCTACAGTCTGTCTATATCCTCCTTCCTCCTCAAAACCAGCTGAGACATTCATCTTGAGTTTGATTGCTTTTCCTAAATTACTCTTCAGGGTCACCCAGTAATGGACTGGCTTCCTAATCAGAGACCAAGAGCAATCTCTCTCTATTCTATCTCTACTACATGGTGTCTGTGTCTGAAAGGGAAGCCTATACCCTACATAGTGCAATTATTTTGACCAGAGCTCTATAGGGTGCCATTTGGGACACACCCTCTCTCTAAAATATGGTCTGTCTGTCTGATGCTCTCGTGATTGTCATCTTGTAGTCCCTACAGCAGTGTGGCCAGAAGGACTCAACGGTGTGAGAGGCAGGGACAACATCTCAAACCCCGGCCGGCCACACAGTCCAATGTGAAAATTGTAAAGCGACTTCGCAGCTTTAGACCTGCGGTAAAATGTAGTCAACATTACTGTTAAAATAAACATATGTCTGACTCTGTCAGATGAAGGTCTCTGAACTTTAGATCAATAAATAAATACAAATTATAAGAGACAGAAGGTTGTGCTTCAATTTCTGATGTGAAAAAAGAATCATCAGTAGAACGTTCTGTCTCTGAATAACAGGCATCGCCCTCACCCACTCACGCAGTATGAGTGAATGCTGACGCTAACAGTGCATTTCCACTCTGCCATATGAAACCTCCATTTAGATGTAGTGTATTTGCAAGTAAGACCACACCTGTTCCAACTGAATCATATGGAAATGGGTCTCGTTACTGTGTAATTGGAAACCATCAGCTGTGATCATAACGATTGAATGGATGATTCTCTCTCGCTCTCTTTACAAGGGGGGGGGGGGGGGGGGGGGGGGGGGTGTCAGGTAATTGAGTTGAGACTACATTAACTGGGGGGGTTCATTCAGATACAGAATGTCAGACTTGAACGCTGTAGGGCAATATCTTGCTAGCTCTGTGGGCCTCATGTTGAGGTATTATGCCAAGATGGTGTTACCGCTGGAAAGGAGATGCACAGCAGGAATACTTGCTGTAAGTGTGGAACAGTTCTGGCTGTGCTATTCAAGGAATGTATGCAGGTTCACCTATAACTAAATGCAGTGGCGACCTGTTTTGAGCCCCACATGTTTTGCCAAAAAAATACCTGTTTTTCATTTAGTTTTTTTGGCATTAATACATGTCACATAACAGTTTGCAAACAATGTAATAAAAATGTATAAATCATTGAGTTAATAAAGCCACATACCCAATAAAATCAAAAAAGAGACCATGTTTGTAAGGCAGCTCCAAAATACAGGTGTTTCAGCCTAGCTCAGTGCTTTCTGTGGTGGTGGGGCTATTTTATTAAATCGATTACCTAACGTTTGATTGATTACGTGATTGAATTGAACCATGCAACAATTAACTCGTTAATAGCCTGGGACACCACAGAAGAGTGTTTATAGACCTGATGTCTTTTGAAAAAACTCTTAAAGATCTGAAGATCTTTTATATCAATAGCAGTCAATTGCTAATCGTCACCTTATTCAGTCTCATCTAAACGTCGTAAGATGTTTGGTTATCTTCACGAACCCTGGCTAACAAGTTGAATCAGCAATACAAAAATTGTCTTAATTATTTTTTTAACTAAATACCTAAATAATCACACAGAATTACATATACACAGGATGGATCATACATTGATTACTAATCATGTCATAAAATAAAAAGTCCCTGGCGGATGAAACCGATATGATGGCTGGTTACACAAAGAAAGGGGGTTGGGTTTGAATGAAAGAGCAGGAAGACTGAGGGACAAAGGGGATTGGATCTCTATCGGACCTTGAGAAGCTATGCTACCGTAAATACAGAATCTTGTGCATTCTAATAACTGCCCATTCGGAAAAGGAAAATGCAAGATATATATTTACACTGAGCTACGTTTCGATAGGTGGGTTGAAGATGGAAGACTGGTTTGCCCAGCAGAGATCGCCAGTGTCCTTTGCAGAATATTTCTGGTCGTAGTCTGTCCGTTCCTAGGCCACGTACGTTTACAGCTGATAACTCGACTTCTAGTATTTATCACTTCTTCTTTAGTGAATAAGAGTTCAAAGTTCGTACCATTTTGACATAATCAGCTCGTGCCGAATTCTGGCTGGTCTAGTAGAAATCCATCCTTCCATCGTGGTAATCGTCAACTCCACATGATCTGGTCTCATGTAAATTTTGTGGATATTCAACCATTCGCAACCACAGCTCACGGGGGTTTGCTTAGTCTGACGTGAATTGGGTCATTGGGGCTTTTATACTGGAGAAGGGTGTGTCTCATCCCTCTCCAACCAATGTCTGGTCACTTGGGCGTGGCCACTGAGTGAGCATAGTTTACTTATGAAAACTCATAACTAGAATGTGTAGACTTTCCAAGACACAATGTATGTTGTCCTGTTATCAGTAATAATGTCCCAGACAACAACTGATCTGACATCGTATCCTTTAAGTTCCAACGGATACTTTCAACTGGTTGGATTACAGAAATATTGTTCCATTCCCAACCTTTTGATGTTACTGTATTGCAAAGTCTCTCTCTGTGGTAACAATGGATTTTCAAAATAAATTTTTTGTCGAGTGGAGAGAGAAGGGGGGAAGGCATTTATGGGGGGGGGTCATAAACCATTGTGGGGAAGAGAGGGAAAGGGGGTTTTATGACCCTCACCCAACAGGGCAAAGTCATGACAGGGTATACCTCGAAAATTCAAGCCCCTTGGGTGCTGCATTAGAGTCAGAAGTGCCCATCCAAGAAGGCTCAAGGTCATTGGCCACAGATAACATGTCAAATCACGTTATATCCACAGTATCTTTGATTGGACTTTCAAAATCATAATTTAAAAATCTTAGCTAGCAGTCATCATCATGAATCAAGTCAACAATATACTGGCAAATCCTTTTTAATCCTTGTCATATGAAGATAAATTATAGATAAAATGTATCTGTGCTCATCGGCCATTGGACATTACACAACAAGTTGGCAATTGCAACGAGCAGTTTGTAAGGAATCCATGACAGTGGCTAACTTCAAGCATTGCCAAGCAATGCACAAGCCTGTTGTTCAGTGGAGTGGCTGTGTGGTCCCAACTCTGGGATTAAGTGTCTCTTTTCCAAGTTCAAAATGATAAACATTCAACATTGGCCATGCTGTCAATGAAGCATGATTTGTGCCGCACTCAGAGCAATGGTTAACTCGGAACTTTGAAAACTTGACTTCAGTCAGTTCAAGACAACTGGGACTAGCTCTGACTGGGAAATACGTTTTGAACGGTCATCCAAGTCAGAGTAGTAAGTCAGGAACTCGGGCCTCTTTCTAGAGCTACGACCTGAAGATCAATGACGTTACCATGATTCAACCTGTTTTTTTCCCCCCCAGAGTTCCCAGTTGTCTTGAGAGCACCATAAAACCAGAGAAAGCTTGACTTTGATGGCAACATTTGCCCACGAAGGACCGCCGTGCCACCTTCCCTTTCAAGTGAGCACAGCACAACAAGGTGAGTCCTGTATGCTACTGCAAAAATTATGCAATATGCCAGGGAGATATGTATACTGTAGCTAAGAAAGTAATACTAAGTGCATGTTGTGTAGAAAGCTGTTAGTAGCCCATGTGCCTCAAATAATTTGGTTTATTTACCCCTCTTAATTTGCCTACTGTTCTGAATTAGACGTGTAGCCTATAACCTGTTTTAGAGAAATGTAATCATCAACTTTTGTAAGAGCTTTCATTGTCTGCTTATATGCCCCCTTTATTTTTCTTACGGTTCTGACTTGGTGTACAGGGAGAACACTAAGAACGTCCCATGTTCTGAATTCTGTCGCTGTACCTTTCAAAAGTGCTAAACAAATTGTTATTGACTACATCCGTCCTAGCTCGCTCATTAATGTCTTAATCAAAATTACGGATTGCCTCTTATCCGCTTGTCGTCCCTGTATGCCATAGTTTGTACATCTCAATTGTCATTAGAAACCATTTGAGCAAGTCAGCCATATCCGCTATGTATTTTTTTAAAGGCAGTAAATGTGGCTGAATGAAGTGTTTCGCTGCCAGACAAGGCTCCGCTGATAGCCAGGTGTAGCAGTGGTAAGCTGTTGGGACTGCTGTTGGGACAGCTTTATGTAGGCCCTAACAGTTTGTGGGCACCGTTTGTCACTATTATAGTGCAATTAATGTGTTGTTTAGTGTTGTGTAGTGGCTTTGCTGGAGGCAAATTTAGCAAGATTTACGTGCTAAATTCACCACTTACTAAAATATATATTCATGTAGTGTATTGTGATACATGGAGTTAACTCCAATCTATTCTGTGACAATGATTATATATCAGTATTTTATTCATACACAAGGTCAAGGATTTTGAATTAATTGTAATTGATCTTATAAGTATTTTGTTTTCTATGATAGAGCACTTTCGATGTAATGAAGACATTGGCAGGCTATTTACGTAGTTACTGGTTTAACATTCTTATTGTGCTCATAGGAGTATTAGGTTTTCTCTATTTCTTCCTGAATTTAATGGAAATTGGTGCCATCTATGGACAATTAAAAAAAGCCTATTAGGTATATACCAGTGGCTTCAAAAGGTCAGTTTGAAAAGAGAGGACGTACCAATGCTTGCTATTGAATAAATACATTTAATTAATAGGGAATTAGATGCTTGAGGCTGAATTTGACTTTCAAGTGCTAGGGGTCATCACAAATATACATTTATTTAAAATAAGTGTTGCAAGACCAAGTTAACCTTTTAACAAATTAACTTCTGGATCATCATTTCTATGAAAACAAACCTCAATATGACACCAATGTTGATGAGTCTTCACAAATCAACTTGATTGAAGGTACACAACACACTACCTACCTCTCATCACGATTATGTTCTGCCATTACCGAGAACCATACAACAACTGTTTTATTAACCATTTATGGCTGCCATCCCGCTACCGGGATGATATGACTACAGCGATTGACAGTGCAGGGCGCCAAATTCAAAAAGCAGAAATCTCATAATTAAAATTCCTCAAACATAGATTTGTTTTATATCATTTTAAAGGTAATCTTGTTGTTAATCCCACCAAAGTGTCCGATTTCAAATATGTTTTTCAGCGAAAGCACTACAAACGATTATGTTAGGTCACCACAAAACCACAATAAGCACAGCCATAGCGAAATACACAGCGAAATATAGCTTCACAAAAACCAGAAATAGAGAAAATTAATCACTAACCTTTGATTATTTTCATCAGATGACACTCATAGGACTTCATGTTACACAATACATGCATGTTTTGTTCGATTAAGTTCATATTTATATAAAAAAATCTGAGTTTACATTGACGCGTTAGATTCATTAGTTGCAAAAACATCAAGTGACTTTGCATAGCCACATCGTTTCAAGAGAAATACTCATCATAAATATAGATGATAATACAAGTTATACACATGGAATTATAGATATACCTCTCCATAATGCAACCGCTGTGTCAGATTTCAAAAAAACTTTACGGAAAAATAAACCATGCAATAATCTGAGACGGAGCTCAGAACAATAGCCAAATTAGCCGCCATGTTGGAGTCAACAGAAACCAGAAAATACATGATAAATGTTTCCTTACCTTTGATGAATTCATCAGAATGCAGTCCTAGGAATCCCAGGTCCACAATAAATGCTTGATTTGTTCGTTAATATCCGTTATTTATGTCAAATTAGCTACTTTGGACATGTTTACCAAACGCCAAACCCAAAGCGCGTCCACTACCGTCCACTATAACGTGACGAAACGTCCAAAAGTTCCGTTACAGTCAGTAGAAACATGTCAAACGATGTACTGAATCAATCCTTAGAATGTTGTTAACCTCTAACGAGCCTCTACCCCGGGTCCGGGAGCACCCCCCATCCCCCCACACACTGATTAGCATAGCTAGCATAGCTTCACAAGTAGATAGTAGCATCTAAATATCATTAAATCACAAATCACAAGTCCAAGACACCAGATGAAAGATACAGATCTTGTGAATAAAGCCACCATTTCAGATTTTTAAAATGTTTTACAGGGAAGACAAAATATGTAAATCTATTAGCTAAACACGTTAGCAAAATACACCACCATTCTAACTCCATCAGTTTCTTACTCCTTCAGGTGCTATCACCAATTCGGCTCAACTAGAGGATATTTGATAGCCACTAACCAAGAAAAACCTCTTCAGATGACAGTCTGATAACATATTCATGGTATAGGATAGTTTTTTTTAGAAAAAAGTGCATATTTCAGGTAGAAATCACAGTTTACAATTGCACCGACCATCACAAATCGACTAGAATTACTAGATAGAGCAACGTGTATGACCAATTTACTCATCATAAAAACATTTCATAAAAATAGACAAAGCATAGCAATGGAAAGACCCATTCTTGGATTTCAGACCATATTTCAGATTTTCTAAGCGTTTTTCAGCGAAAACACAATAAATCGATAAGTTACATACCACATGTGCAAACGTTACCAGAGCATCGATTCCAGCCAAAGAGCGCTATAACGTAATCACCGCCAAAATATATTAATTTTTTCACTAACCTTCTCAGAATTCTTCCGATGACACTCCTGTAACATCATTTTACAATATACATATACAGTTTGTTCGAAAAGGTGCATATTTAGCCATACAAAACCGTGGTTACACAATAAAATACTAGGAAATCAAGCCTCAATATGTCTGACGTCATCTATCAGAGTGATCTAGTTTAATTGAAAGCTAATCATATACTTGACTAAAAAATACAGGGTTGACAGAATCGAAAGACAAATTAGTTCTTAATGCAACCGCTGATTTACATTTTTAAATTATCCTTACTTTTCAATACAGGGTTCCGCCAAGTGAAGCTATACCAAACAAAATGGCGAAAATATGCGTTTAAAAATATTTCGACAGAAACACGATTATCATATTAAATTTGCTTACTTTGAGCTGTTCTTTCCATCAGATTCTTGGGCAATGTATCCTTTCTATGTTATAAACGTTTTTTGGTCGATAGATGTCCTCTGTCCTTCGAAATGTCCACCACCAACGACCGACACCCCAAAACGTGTCCAAAGTTTCAGAGTGCACAACAAATAAATTCCTCAAAAATCGCACTAAACGGATATAAATTGCTATAAAACGGTTCAAATTAACTACATTATGATGTTTTAACAACTATAACGACTGAAAACATGACCGAGAAATATTGCTGGTTAGACAACATTTGGAACGAGGCAAGTCCGATGGCCTTCACGCTTCAGGCGCACGACGAGAAAGGGCGGTCCCTATACATTTTTGTCTTTTATAATGGCTGTGAATGTCCCATCGATTTCATTCAAAACGTGATGACGTACAGACACCCAGAGGAAGACGTAGGCAGTGTCGGTTTCTTCATAGCATTCACTGTCGCCTTAAAAACAGACTCCAGATCAGAGGTAAAAATTTCTGAAATCTGAACCCTGTCATGAAAAGTGCTGTAGAAATTGTTTCTGTACCACTCAGAAGACAAAAATTCCAACTTCTATAGAAACTAGAAGGTGTTTTCTATCCAATAATAACAATAATATGCATATTGTACGATCAAGAATTTAGCACGAGGCAGTTTAATTTGGAGACCCAAATATGCTAATGCGGAACAGCACCCCCTGTAGTTCCAAGAAGTTAACATACATCTTGAATAACATTCCAACCGGAGAATTTCATCGACTTCAGTTGACCGAAGGAACGGAGCTACCTATCACGTGAACGCGCGTGATCACCTCCTGCCAGAGCTTACTAATTCCTGTCTCCTTCGGCCCCCCTTCACATTAGATTCATCAGGCAAAGTTCTATTGACTGTTGACATCTAGTGGAAGCCGTAGGAAGTGAAAACTCATCAATATCTCTGTGATTTCATTGAGAGCTTGGTTGAAAATTGGCACCCCCAGAAAAAATACAAACAGGAAGTGGAACTTCTCAGGTTTTTGCCTGCCATGTGAGTTCTGTTATACTCACAGACATAATTCATACAGTTTTAGAAACTTCAGAGTGTTTTCTATCCAATATGAATAATAATATGCAAATATTAGCAACTGGGAATGAGGAGCAGGCCGTTTAATATGGGCACCTCTGTGCACCTTTCATCCAAGCTACTCAATACTGCCCCTTCAGCCATAAGAAGTTAACAAAGTTGTTAGCATTAGAGCCGTGAGAATTTCTTGACAAAACCTAGCTCAAATTTTTGACTAAGGATCAAAATGAGACTACATCATCTATAAAGGTGACCATTAGACTTAGATGCATTTGGACTGAATACGTTTTTAGGGGCAACAGTATAATTCATCACTCTCACGTGCCAATTGACAATCAATGTTGTACTACATTTTTGACAACGCTAACATCTTTTTCAGCCGAATCTCAGAGTTCAGCAACCTGGTAGCTCAGAAACACAACAACCATGCAGCCAGTCATAAGTGGATGAGATCAAACCTAGGCCGTTGTAGATAGCTCTATATTGGTGTTCAAGTTGAGGTTAATAAATGCATACAGATTATTGACCGGCATGAAAAAAATGGGTTGGTTGTTATTAGTGAGCTGGTTCCAATGTGATACTTCAATGAATGTGGTTTTGTTTTGATAATCTAGATAACTAGCTAGCTAGGCAGCAGCTATAGCTAGCAAGCTAACGCTAACGTTATACCTGTCAGATGAAAGATAACATTGGCTAGCTAGCTAACCAACAAGCGAGGAAAGCTAGCTTTATTTTGCTAAGGATGGTTTTTCATATAAGGCTGAAGTCATTTGTAAACTGATGACCTCGACACTTGCGTGTAATCAGAGCACAAACAAATATACACAAATAAGCTAGTGAATGTCCTTGGCTGATATGTTAGCCAGTTACCTAGTTAACATAAGACTAACTTTAGCTAACATTATGTATGGCCAGTTCATGCACCACAAAGCTGTTCACATAAATGTACTTTGCCATCTACAATGGGATGCATTCCTTACATTTGCTACTGAACTAGCTAGGTCGCCAAAATTATCCCAACAAGACTTTACCACAATTCAATGTTGATAATATATCCTACAATCTTCCACTAAACATAGCTAGCTAGATTCAAAGCCAATGGCAAACTTTGGGAAGCGCTGCTAGCTACCTTATGATGCTACCTTATGATGCATGCAAGTGGCTAACATTACTCCATCGTCCAAGCAACAACAAGATGAGGTAGAGTTATTTTAATGACAGACAGGACAAACACTGCAGCTAGCTATGCTACATTTCCTCAACCAATAACCACCAAGACCACAACACAAATCATAGCTGAGATTTTCTATGTGGAATCGTATAGAGTCAATGGTTGAACCCCAAACACATATGTAAACAGATTATTGTGTACAATTGCATGCTCAATAGTCAGTGATAGTAAAAGTACCCAATATCATACTTGAGTTAAAGTAAAGATACTGTTATGTTCCCCAGCAAGAAACCCAAACTTGTCTCTCAAACAGAAGGGGAAGTTTTAAGAGGGGTTCTGAAAGAAATTCATTGTGGTGTCCACTTAAATTTGACTAGCAACAACAACTGGAACCTAAGACACCATGAGAGCCCACTAAATTTGCCCAAGAAGAGGAAAACAATATAAAAACACACACCAAACTAAAAGACAGGAAGCAAACCAAAATGGTGGCACAAAGAAGATCAGACAAAGGATTGTTTTTCTAGAACTCAAATGGGGTGAACTAACTAAAGGTGTTAACCCTCCACATCTCTCAAGACAACTGGTGAACTGGGCCACTCTAATATATCACCTGGCCAGTAAAGGTGAAACACCTTCCGACTAATGAGATGACAAACCTGCACAGGTGTAACCACACTGCCTAATGAGGTGACACAAATCGGTGTGCCACACGTGCAACATGCTAAACTCCAAACTCAAAATATAAATGGAAAGACCAAAGCCCACAAAAATCCCTGGATTTAAAATAACTCAAGTGAAAGTCACCCAGTATAATACTACTTGAGTAAAAGTATTTGGTTTAAAATATACTTAATATACTTTTTTAATTTATGGATAGCCACTCCAACACTAATTTACTAATTTACAAACAAAGCATGTGTGTTTAGTGAGTCCGCCAGATCAGAGGCAGTACCAATGACCAGGGATGGTCTTTTGATAAGTGCGTGAATTAGACTATTTCCCTATCCTGCTAAGCATTCAAAATGTAAGGAGTACTTTTGGGTGTCAGGGAAATGTATGGAGTAAAAATAACATAATTTTCTTTAGGAATCTAGTGAAGTAAAAGTAAAAGTTGTCAGAAATATGAATAGTAAAGTAAAGTACAGA
The DNA here is from genome assembly GCF_002910315.2 of Salvelinus sp. IW2-2015. Classification (NCBI taxonomy): domain Eukaryota; kingdom Metazoa; phylum Chordata; class Actinopteri; order Salmoniformes; family Salmonidae; genus Salvelinus; species Salvelinus sp. IW2-2015. Next base: position 21,733,329 of record NC_036867.1, read on the forward strand.
TACTCATAAAAACTACCTAAGTAGTACTTTAAAGTACATACGTACTTTACACCACAGTCGCTAGCATCAACCGAGACCAGGCTGTTACAACACAAACTGTAGTAGTTAAATCAAAATGCCTTGCTAACGTTGAATCAACACCCTGCCAATGAACATGCAAGTAGCTAGTATCGGCTTTGCATTGCAGTGTACAAAATCTTACTGGCTAATTAGCTAGCTCGATCAATATAATAGACAGACATGTCACTCTTTGAGCATCCAGAACAAATTCCCTTACCTCATGATGCATTAATTTAGTATGCTCCATCCTCTGTTAATGCAATTTTTTTCATGCCATTTAAATCCAAATTTGCTCTCACTGGAAAACACAATGTCAAGTCAAGCTACTTTTTAGTGTTTTACCGAAAATCTGAAGTCGCCATGTACAAGTAAAAAGTAGCAAGGGAGTGCTAGCTATAACATCATTGTTTGCTCGACCTTTGCGCAGTTAAAATAAATGTAATGCTTGCTAACTTGGTTAGCTATGTGATTATACAAGGCTGTTTTCAATTGTTTTATTCAATTTTTTTAAATCAAGTAAGTCAAATAAACATTCGATCACTACTGAGTGGATGATTAAAAGCATTTTGGAACAAAAACTTCCTATCATCACCAAACTGACCATTTAAATAGTGTCAAGTAAAAAAAATATGAACAGGGTTTTTTGTGTAACGGTTAGCGTTGCAGTCTGGGGATCTGAAGACGGTGGGTTTGCCTCCCAGAGGAACCATTTTGAGGACTGGTTCGTGCACCGGGCATGGTGTGTGCCCATTTGTATTAATTAGGTGGCTCTTAAAAGAGCATCTTGGTTTGTGGAGTGGCAGGAAAGTGAGAACGGAAGAGAGACCAGCTCTCAAACTCTCAAGGAAAAGGTTGTCGAAAACGTATGTGAGATGGACGCCATCCTGACAGTACAGCGCAGGGACTGCTCGATGGCAGTGTGGGATTGTGGGCATATATCTGTCACAGAAATGCGGACACCAGCTTGTTGACAGAGCGCAGGCTTTGCATTTAGAAACATTGTATAATGCTTAAAAAAATCAATGATTTAAGTGAGAAGTAGCGATTGGTCTGAAGCATAGAACAAAAGGAAATTCACATGAGCACCAAAATGTCTACTCCACCCATGATCTACCAAGGTTTTCAAGCACACAGCTTTGACCTACTACCGTAGCTCATTATGCTGTATGTGATTTTAGATATAGGCCTTTTGAAAATGTGTTTTATTGTAGTGTCACCATCTTATTGCAAAAATAAATACATATACAAAACGTAACTTTAAGCTACTTATTCATTTGACAGAGGTAATGAATGACCTGTCCATTAATCAGCACAGCAATTGATAAAACAGAACCATGTTTGCAGTAGTTCTGAGTTTATGTCAATATTACACAGATGAGATAGTGGTAACAGAAATCACGAATGCAGACAGCCTGTATAGTAAATCAAGGAGAGTTGAAATGACAGAGTAAAAACATTTAGAGTTAAATTCATTATTGGAGTTCACTATCTTAACCTTCAACAGAGTGATACCCTCCCTGGAGTTAGTGCTAATAACTGGAGTTGTTTGGGACTGAGTACTTTTAGCTACATTAAGAGATACCAGAGACAGGAAGTTAAGACTATGGCATCCACATATGTCGGAGGGGTGTTATTGTCATATTTCACAGCATTTTCTGTTGCAGGTTGATTTTTAGAATTGTTTTCGCATTTACATTATTATTATTTTTTATCATATGCTACACAATGATACACTACTTGAGCAAAACTATGTGGACACCTGCTCGTCAAACATCTTGTTCCAAAATGATGGGCATTAATATGGAGTTGGTCCCCCTTTGCTGCTATAACAGCCTCCACTCTTCTGGGAAGGCTATCCACTAGATGTTGGAACACTGCTGTGGGACTTGCTTCCATTCAACCACAAGAACATTAGTGAGGTTGGGCACTAATATTACATTTTACATTACATTTAAGTCATTTAGCAGACGCTCTTATCCAGAGCGACTTACAAATTGGAAAGTTCATACATATTCATCCTGGTCCCCCCGTGGGGAATGAACCCACAACCCTGGCGTTGCAAGCGCCATGCTCTACCAACTGAGCCAGACGGGACCATATTGGGCGATTAGGCCTGACTCGCAGTCGGAGTTCCAATTCATCCCAAAGGTGATCGATCGGGTTGAGGTCAGGGCTCTGTGCAGGTCAGTCAAGTTCTTCCACACCGATCTCAACAAACCATTTCTGTATGGACCTCACTTTTTGCACGGGGACATTTTCACGCTGAAACAGGAAAGGGGCTTCCTCAAACTGTTGCCACAAAGATGAAGCACAGAATCATCTAGAATGTCATTTTATGCTGTATTGTTCAGATTTCCCCCTCACTGGAACTAAGGGGTCTAGCCCGAACCATGAAAAACAGCCCCAGAACATTATTCCTCCTCCACCAAACATTACAGTTGGCACTATGCATTAGGGCAGGTAGCGTTCTGCTGGCATCCGCCAAACCCAGATTTGTCCGTCAAACTGCCAGATGGTGAAGCTTGTTTCATCCATCACTCACACTTCATCACTCACACGTGCTCCAGTCTAATGGTGGAGAGCTTTACACCACTTAAGCCGATGCTTGGCATTGCGCATGGTGATCTTAGGCTAATGTACGTTTACTCTGCCATGGAAACCCATTTCATGAAGCTCTTGAAAAACAGTTATTGTGCTGACGTTGCTTCCAGAGGCAGTTTGGAACTCGGTAGTGATTGTTGCAAGTGAAGAGAGACGATTTTAAGCGCTACGCGCTTTAGCACTCAGCGGCCCCATTTGGTGTGCTTGTTTGGCCTACCACTGTGCTGCTGCTCCTTGTCATTTAAACTTCACAATAACAGCACTTACAGTTGACCCGAGGCAGCTCTAGCAGGGTAGATATTTTACGAACTGTTTTGTTGGAAAGGTGGAATCCTATGCCACATTGAAAGTCAATGAGCTCATCATTAAGGTCATTGTACTGCCAATGTTTGTCTATGGAGATTGCATGGCGGTGTGCTCGATTTCATACACCTGTCAGCCGAATACCCTCATTTGAAGGGGTGTCCATATCGTTTTGTATATGTAGTGTACGTAACATACATTTTCCATAACTAATGTAATCAGTAAGTGGTTGGATTTATTGCAAACATTACTGACATGGCTTTTCCAGTTTACATGATGTACGTAGTCTCTACCAACAGTACTCTCCTCCCTACATTCTGAATGTAAGTTGTGGGTTATGTAAAATTGCTGGACAATCCTCCCCCTTATATGTGTACTTTAGCAGCGCTGCCGTTCCTTATTTTGTATTCTGATGATTGATGCTTGACTGCCGTTTGACAAATACCAATATTCTCGCTCTTATCCATAATAATGTCATCATGTAGACTAGCATACGCTGTAAAAACAAATCCTGCCATTTTTACAGTAAATACTGGCAGCACAGTAGCCAGTAGGTTACTGTAAATTTAAAGAAAGTTTTGGGCAGCAAAGAAACCTGTAAAGACCTTTACAGTAACAAACATTTACAGCATATTACTGGACCATCTGACTACAGTAACATGCTGTATTTCTAGAATTTACAGTGCATTACTGGAAGCACAGTGGTTAGTAAACTGCTGCAGATACATGTTACATGTATTTGATATATGGATTTCAATACTTATTTTGTTATTTGTATTTCACTGGCATGAATTACAATTCATGTAGCCTATTTTGTAAACAGTTTCATTAGAATACATTTATTTATTTTTTCTTATTCTTCTTTGGTATAATGGCATTCTCAAAAATAATATATGCGCATTCCGCCACCTACTGTGAGTTTGGATAATAAAAATCCCCAAAATGAAATAATGTGGGGTATATATATGCAGTACTAGTCAAAAGTTTGGACACACCTACTCATTCCAGGGTATTTCTTTATTTTTACTATGTTCTAAATTGTAGAATAACAGTGACGACATCAAAACTATGAACTAACACACATGGAATTGTGGTAATCAAAAAAGTGTTAAACAAATCAGCATATATTTTATATGTGAGATTCTTCAAAGTAGCCACATTTTGCATTGATGACAGCTTTGCACACACTTGGCACACTTGGCATTCTCTCGACCATCTTCATGAGGTAGTCACCTGGAATGCAATTCAATCAACATGGGTGCCTTGTTTCCTTCCTTAATGTGTTTGAGCCAATCAGTTGTGTTGTGACAAGGTAGGGGTGGTATACAGAATATATCCTTATTTGGTAAAAGACCAAGTCCATATTATGGCAAGAACAGCTCAAAAAAGCAAGCAGAAATGACAGTCCATCATTACTTTTTTAAGACATGAAGGTCAGTCAATATGGACTATGATGAAACTGGATCTCATGAGGACCACCACAGGAAAGGAAGACCTCTGCTGCCTCTGCTGCAGAGGATAAGTTCATTAGAGTTACCAGCCTCAGATATTGCAGCCCAAATAAATGCTTCACAGAGTTCAAGTAACAGACATAGGGGGGCTCTATTTTCACTTTGTAAAAAATTGTGCCCAAATTAAACTGCCTCGTACTCAATTCTTGCTCGTACAATATGCATATTATTATTACTATTGGATAGAAAACACTCTCTAGTTTCTAAAACCGTTTGAATTATATCTGTGAGTAAAACAGAACTCATTTTGCAGCAAACTTCCTGCTAGGAAGTGAAAAATCTGAAATCGAGGCTCTGTTCCAGGGCMTTCCTATTAATTTGCCTGAAATCTATGGATMTACATGCACTGCATAYGCCTTCCACTAGATGTCAACAGGCAGTGAGAGGTGGAMTGGGGTGTCTAGCTTGATCTGAGGCCGAACAAGAGCTTTTGGAATGACGTGTCTGGAATTTTCATTGTCTTGGAAGGTGCGAGAAGGAACCCCAGATTGCGTTCTGAAAAGCTTTCGGTATAGACGTTAGATATCTCCGGCTCTGATTTTATTTGATATATGTGATAAAAACATCATAAAGTAGTTTTTTTAAACCGAGTTATATCAGTTTATTGAACGTTTATTGCGATTTTCKGAATTTTCTTTTCTTTGCGTCATGTGAAGTTGGGCACGTTTGCGCCACATGGCTAGCTATGTTTGCTAATTCGACAGGAGAAGAGGACATTCTAAAACCAAACAACGATTATTCTGGACAAAGGACTCCTTGTACAAGATTCTGATGGAAGCTCAGCAAAAAGTAAGAACAATTTATGATGTTATTTTGTATTTCTGTTGAAAATGTTTAGTCATATTTTCTGCCCTTATTTTGGGCGCTGTCTCGCTATAACGTAAGCTGTATGTCGTACTAAAGTTATTTTTTTAAATCTAACACAGCGGTTGCATTAAGAACTAGTGTATCTTTCAWTTGCTGTMCAACATGTATTTTTTAGTAAAGTTTATGATGAGTTATTTGATTAGATTAGRTGACTGTCCAAGATTTCTCCGGACAATTTTGTGCATTTTGACTACGTATTCACATTGTAAAACCACGATTTGTACCGCTAAATATGCACATTTTCGAACAAAACATATATGTATTGTGTAACATGATGTTATAGGACTGTTATCTGATGTAGTTTGTCAAGATTAGTGAATAATTGTATATCTTTTGCTGTTTTTTTGCGATCGCTACCTTTGCCGTGAATGAATGCGGTTGTGTGGTTGGCTATTGTAGTAAGCTAATATAATGCTATATTGTGTTTTCGCTGTAAAACACTTAAAAAATCTGAAATATTGGCTGGATTCACAAGATGTTTGTCTTTCATTTGCTGTACACCATGTATTTTTTATAAATGTTTTATGATGAGTATTTAGGTATTTCACGTTGCTCTCTGTAGTTATTCTAGCTGCTTTGGTGATATTTGTGATTGTAGCTGCAATGTAAAACTATGATTTATACCTGAAATATGCACCTTTTTCGAACAAAACATAGATATTTTGTATAACATGTTATAAGACTGTCATCTGAAGTTTTTTCTTGGTTAGTGACTAATTATATCTTTATTTGGTCGAATTTGTGATAGCTACCTATGCGGTAAAAAAATGGTGAAAATATGCGGTTGAGTCTTTTGCTATTGTGGTTAGCTAATGATGGCTGGAAATGATGGCTGGATTCACAAGATGTGTATCTTTCATTTGGTGTCTTGGACTTGTGATTTCATGATATTTATATGCTAGTATTTACTTGTGGCGCTATGCTAGGCTATGCTAGTCAGCTTTTTTACTGATGAGGATGCTCCCGGATCCGGGATGGTGACTCGTGAGAAGTAAAACATCAACTGTTCAGAGGAGACTATGTGAATTAGGCCTTCATGGTTCAATTGCTGCAAATAAACCACTACTAAAGGATGCCAATAATAATAAGAAGAGACTTGCTTCGGCCAAGAAACACGAGCAATGGACACTAGACCGGTGGAAATCTGTCCTTTGGTCTATTGAGTCCAAATTTGCAATTTTTGGATCCATCTCCATCTCTGCCATCTCTTTGTGTGATGCAGAATAGGTAAATGGATGATCTCCGCATGTGTGGTTCACACTATCATTTGTTTTTCAACAGCACAATTACCCAACACACCTCCAGGCTGTGTAAAGGCTGTTTGATCAAGGAGAGTGATTGAGTGCTGCATCAGATGACATGGCCTCCACAATCACCCAACCTCAACCCAATTGAGATGGTTTGGGATGAGTTGGACCGCAGAGTGAAGGAAAAGCAGCCAACAAGTGCTCAGCATATGTTGGAACTCTTTCAAGACTGTTGGAAAAGCATTCCAGGTGAAGCTGGTTGAGAGAATACCAAGCGTGTACAAAGCTGTCATCTAGGCAAAGGGTGGCTACTTTGAAGAATCTGAAATTTAAAATATATTTGGATTTGTTTAACCATTTTTTTGCTTACTACATGATTCCATATGTGTTATTTCATAGTTTTGATGTCTTCACTATTATTCTACAATGTAGAAAATAGTCAAATTAAGAAAAACCCTGAATGAGTTGGGTTTTGTAGATAAGTAGAAAAATGTATAAATAAGTAGACAAAGAGGACAGAAAATGTAAATAAGTAACAAGAAAAATTGGCCTCATCCTTCAAACCGATCCCTGCAGTGCAAATAAAAAAGTTATCTTACAGTACATGCATGTTATATAATTACATTTGTTGTGTGACATTGTTGATGGCAAAAAAACAACATATTTTTAATATTAAAATAGCTTACTATTTACTTGCTTTTTGATACTTGATCTGCGTATGTGCGTAAGTTAGTCAACCATTTGCAAACATATTCATGCATAACACATCTTCTGTATCTTAACCCAAAAACGTACTCACCTCTTGTTCGTTAGCCTGTTGTTCCACCCCATCCCCTTCCACACGCGACCAGCCTGAGGTAGTAACTCTGCCATAGCCCCCTTCCCTCCTGCTGGTGTGATAACCGGCAACACTGGTAGTGGTACTGTGCTGTGTAACCCCCCCACAACCCCATTACCCAACACCCCCAGGTGGTTCCTCAGCCCCCATATGTTCCTGCTGCAACCTGCACCTCTGAACCCCGCAGCCCACAGGCATCCACCTTTTACCAGGGAGAATAACTCAAGACACTCTTTCTGCCCAGCATGCATTTTAACACCTCTTGATTGTCATTATGTTTTTGTTATTTTATGTTTGTATGCTCCATGGATCTCAAGTTCTTGGTCAGTGAAAGTGTGGCTTATGTTCTGGTCAAAGTCCTCAAAACAGCTTTTCTTGCAATGTAATATTGCATCTTTTAAATATGAACTGTACAGACAGTATATATTTCCTATGCTCTCTCGATTTTGTATGACTAAAAACAGACGTCCATCATAGTTTATGTTATGAACAAACAAACGTTTCCTTAAAAATAGAAGCTATTTCAATGATGTGTTATTGATGTTGCATTGTAGGATTGCTATGGCCACGAAAAGGTTAAATGAATACTTTATGCTAGTGACAAGTTCATTATATTCCCAACAATGCTAATCAATTACCATTTATGAGATTTACATTTGGAAATATGTGGCACAGTTAAAATTGATTATGATGCCATACAGCAGTGAAAGAGAATGGACTAGCTGCTATGGTGCATTGACCAAATGACAACGTATTCTCATTATAGGGCACTATAATTATGCAATAGGGTGTCATTTGGGTCAGAACCAACATATTTCTCTATTACACTGATGACTTTGTAAACGGAATACAAACATTGCAGGCCTTTACTGTCCATTAATCCAATGTTTATTATCCAGGCAACAAACTCAACCTTAGTGTGATATCATCTTCTACAGTGTATTACACTGTTGATTAGTGTAATACAGACTTTAAACTCTCATATCATAATCGTCCATATAGTCACAGAGAACTACACTGTATAACATTTCCTGTAAAATACAGTAAAATACAGGCAGCACAGAAACAGTAAATTACTGTAGATTTACAGGACCTTTACATTAACACAAATTTACAGCATGTTACTGGAACACCTGACTACAGTAACATGCTGCATTTCTAGAATTTACAGTAAATCACTGGAAGCACAGCGGTTAGTAAACTGTTGCAGATTCACAGTATAGGTAGCTAGTGCCAACGACAGGCAGTATTTCTGTTACATGTTATTTCCATACCTTCAATACCTATTTTATTATGTATTTCACTAGCCTGAACTGCAATTCATGCAACCTATTTTGTAAGATTTTAATTATACATCTATTTTGTATTTTCAAATATATACTTATAAGTAGCCCATTTAACTACAACATTCTTGGTAACTGTAACATAGTGTTTTTTACTTTCTATGACTGTGGTATAATCTTGTTAACCTTAATTTAACACACTGGTTCTGTAAGTCGTTCTGGATAAGAGCGTCTGCTAAATGACCAAAATGTAAATGTAAAAAGGAACACTTGAAAAGCACACTGCTGGGAATTATTCCACCCTCCAAAAATATGAAATTTGATGAAAACAGAAATTGTTTAAAATTGAGGAGCTCATTTGAATAATACCCATCAGTGTGCTTTGCAAATGTTGATTTTTACATTTTGGTCATTTATCAGACACTCTTGTCCAGAGTGACTTACAGTCAATGCATTCATCTAAGGTTGATAAAAAAAAAACATAGGGTTGAAGTCGGAAGTTTGCATATACTTAGGTTGGAGTCATTAAAACTAGTTTTTCAACCACTCCACAAATGTTTTGTTAACAAACTATAGTTTTGGCAAGTCGGTTAGGACATCTACTTTGTGCATGACACAAGTCATTTTTCCAACAATTGTTTACAGACAGATTATTTCAATTATAATTCACTGTATCACAATTCCAGTGGGTCAGAAGTTGACATACACTAAGTTCACTGTGCCTTTAAACAGTTTGGATATTTCCAGAAAATTATGTAATGGCTTTAGAAGATTCTGATAGGCTAATTTACATCATTTGTGTCAATTGGAGGTGTACCTGTGGATGTATTTCAAGGCCTACCTTCAAACTCAGTGCCTCTTTGCTTGACATCATGGGAAAATCAAAATAAATCAGCCAAGACCTCAGAAAACAAACTGTAGACCTCCACAAGTCTGGCTCATCCTTGGGAGCAATTTCCAAACGTCTGAAGGTAACACGTTCATCTGTACAAACAATAGTACGCAAGTACAAAAACACCATGGGACCACGAAGCCGTCATACCGCTCAGGAAAGACACACGTTCTGTCTCCTAGAGATTAATGTACTTTGGTGCGAAAAGTGCAAATCAATCCCAGAACAACAGCAAAGTACCTTGTGAAGATGCTGAAGGAAACAAGTACAAAATTATCTATATCCAGAGTTAAACGAATCCTATATCGGCATAACCTGAAAGGCCGCTCAGCAAGGAAGAAGCCACTGTTCCAACTGCACGTGGGGACAGAGATTGTACTTTTTGGAGAAATGTCCTCTGGTCTGATGAAACAAAAATATAACTGTTTGGCCATAATGACCATTGTTATGTTTGGAGGAAAAAGGGGGAGGCTTGCAAGCCGAAGAACACCATCCCAACCGTGAAGCATGGGGGTGGCAGCATCATGTTGTGGGGTTGCTTTGCTGCAGCAGGGACTGGTGCACTTCACAAAATAGATGGCATCATGAGGTGGGAAAATTATGTGGATATATTGAAGCAACATCTCAAGRCATCAGTCAGGAAGTTAAAGCTTGGTGAAAAATGGGTCATACTTCCATACTTCCAAAGTTGTGGCAAAATGGCTTAAGGACAACAAAGTCAAGGTATTGGAGTGGCCATCACAAAGCCCTGACCTCAATCCTATAGAAAATGTGTGGGCAGAACTGAAAAAGCGTGGAGGCCTAGAAACCTGACTCAGTTACACCAGCTCTGTCAGGAGGAATGGGCCAAAGTTCACCCAACTTATTGTGGGAAGCTTGTGGAAGGCTACCCGAAACATTTGACCCAAGTTAAACAATGTAAAGGCAATGCTACCAAATACTAATGGATTGTGTGTACGACAATTTCTGACCCACTGGGGATGTGACGAAAGAAATAATAGCTGAAATAAGTAATTCTCTATTCTATTATTCTGACATTTCACATTATTAAAATAAAGTGGTGATCCTAACTGACCTAAGACAGGGAATTTTTACTTGGATTAAATGTCAGGAACTGTGAAAAACTGAGTTTAAATGTATTTGGCTAAGGTGTATGTAAACATCCGACTTCAACTGTATCTCCTTAATAGAAAGTAAAATGTACCTGTAACCGTTACTGTTAATGTTGTTTTAGTCAGGCATACATTCATTTTCAAAATATTCTGCATTTGTAACAAGATACCTTTTGTATGTACACTACATGACCAAATGTATGTGGACAGTTGCTCGTCGAATACATCATTACAAAATCATTGGCATTGATATGAGGTTGATTCCCCCAATTGCTGCTACATGAGCCTTCACTGTTCTCGGAAGGCTTTCCACTAGATGTTGGAAGATTGCTGCGAGGACTTGCTTCCATTCAGCCGCGAGTGTTAATGAGTTCTGGCACTGATGTTGGGCGATTAGGCCTGGCACGCAGTCGGAATTCCAATTAATTCCAAAGTTGTTCGATGGGGTTGAGAATCATCTAGAATGTCATTGTATGCTCTAGCGTTATGATTTCCCTTCACTGGAACTAAAGGGCCTAGCCCGAACCATGAAAAACAGCCACAGACCATTATTCCTCCTACACCAAACTTTACAGTTGGCACTTTGCATTCGGGGAGATACCCAGATTTCGTCTGTCAGACTGCCAGATAGTGAAGCAGGATTCATCGCTTCCAGAGTCCAATGGCAGCAAGCTTAACACCACTCCAGTCAATGCTTGGCATTGTGCATGGTGATCTTAGGCTTGTGTGTGGCTGCTCGACCATGGAAACCCATTTAATGAAGCTCCCGATGAACAACTCCTGTACTGACGTTGCTTCCACAGGCTTTGGACCTCAGTAGTGGGTGTTGCAACGGAGGACAGACAATTTGTACATAATACGTGCTTCAGCATTTGGCTGTCCCATTCTGTGAGCTTGTGTGCCCTACCACTTCGCGTCTGAGCCATTGTTGCTCCTAGACGTTTCCACTTCACAATAACAGCAAGGCAGAAATTTCATGTACTGACTTGATGGAAAGGTGGCATCCTATGACGATGCCATGTTGAAAGTCACTGAGCTTTTCAGTAAGGCCATTCTACTGCCAATGTTTCTCTTGAGATTGCATGGCTGTGTGCTCGGTTTTATACACCTGTCAGCAACGGGTGTGCCTGAAATAGCCGAATCCACTAATTTGAAGGGCAAAGTACGTTACTGTAATATTCACAAGAACTTGACACCAGCTTCCTGCAAGTTACTGGAAAATGCAGAGCATTAGACACAATTTATGCTTGAGCCGAGAAAGTGGTCTTCGGTACCGTATGAATGGTGTGACACAATTTCGGAGCCTCCGGAGGCACGCAGTGGCCAAATTGAGCTGCGTACCGCATCTCCGTGTGCCTCTCAAATGTTGTAACAATGCGGAGGGCTCCGAAATAGATCCGTATTGACATGATTGGTTGACGGTAGGTGAGGGTGGGAGGTACTGTATAAACAGAACTCACTTCCTTGACAACTTCCTTCACAACAGCTCTGCTCTGCACCGAGAAGTGAAAGAAGAATGAATGCCCTGACTTCTGCATTGACCATATCACCGTAAATGCTGCTCGGCAATGCAGATGTCAAATTGACCATGCAGCGCCTTTCAGCCTACTATACCGTGAGAAGGTAAATGATACTGTAATCATGTCAGTACTTTATTGTACTTACATGGGATTAGTGTAAACATGTCGGGTGTCAGGTATTTGTATATCACTTGCACTTCTAGAGGCCTCCAAAACTGGCTGTGATTACAGGGCAAAACAGACTTAAAGGATATGCTTAATATTCACCAATTAAAGGTTTAAGACCCACTGCCTCTCTGATCTGTTCCCTATACAGTGCTTTTGGAAAGAATTCAGACCCATTTACTTTTTCCATGTTTTGTTACGTTACAGCCTTATTCTAAAATTGATTAAATAAAAATAATCCTCAGCATTCTGAAAACAGGTTGGCAGAAATGTCTTTGCCTTTCCTATCTCTGCAGCACTCCACCAATCAGGCCTTTATGGTAGAGTGGCCAGACGGAAACCACTCTTCAGTAAAAGGCATATGACAGCCACCTTGGAGTTTTCCAAAAGGCACCTAAAGACTCTAAGACCATGAGAAACAAGATTCTCTGGTCTGATGAAACCAAGATTGAACTCTTTGGCCTGAATGCCAAGCGTCACGTCTGGTGGAATCCTGGCACCATCCCTACGGTGAAGCACGGTGGTGGCAGCATCATGCTTTTGGGATGTTTTTCAGCGGCATGGCCTTGGAGACTAGTCATGAGCGAGGGAAAGATGAACGGAGCAAAGTACGGAGCGATCCTTGATGAAAACCTGCTCTGTTGCGCCAATGACCTCAGACTGGGGTGAAGGTTCACCTTCCAACTGGACAACGACCCTAAGCACACAGCCAAAACAACGCAGGAGTTGTTTCGGGTCAAGTCTCTGAATGTCCTTGAGTGGACCAGCCAGAGCCCGGACTTGAACATCTCTGGAAAGACCTGAAAATAGCTGTGCAGCGATGCGCCACATCCAACCTGACAGAGCTTGAGAGCATCTGCAGAGAAGACTCTATGCTGTAATCGCTGCCAAAGGTGCTTCAACAAGTACTGAGTAAAGGGTCTGAATACTTACTGTATGTGATTTGATAAATTAACACACCATTTTTAAACAGTTTTTACTGTTTCATTATGGTGTTTTGTGTTTAGATGGTTGAGGTAATAAACAATTGAATCAATTTTAGAATAAGGCTGTAAAGTAACAAAATGTGAAAAAAGTCAAGGGGTCTGAATACTTTCCAAAGCACTGTATATATTAAATGATTAGAGCACTACTACCACATAACAGTTCAATTGGTATAGCATTCGCACTAACTGGTGCAGCAAATATAGCCACTTACAAGGCATGTCTCAAATATGTTAATGAGCCAGCAATTCTTTCCCTTCCCTCAAAATGTGTCCACAATGCAACATGATTTACAGAATGCTTCAAACAATAAAAAATCAATCCAAGGTAAGCTAATAAAAAAGAAAAAATGCCGCATTGAATCAAAATTCAACCGTTGCAAATGTGCAACTTACTGCCACTCTGATCTATCCCTTACATACATTTACATGTAATGGAACTGCTACTACATATAACTTAAATTGGTATAGCAATCTCACTAATGGATGCAACAAGTGTAGCATTTACCAAGGCACTCCTCAAAATCTGTTTGAGCCACAACAACAACCTGCAAAAGGTTTTTGGCGCAGCGGTCTAAGGCCCTGTATCTCAGCGCAAAAGACATCACTACTGTCCCAGATTCGAATCCAGGCTGTATCACATCCGGCCGTGATTGGGAGTCCCATAGGACAGCGCACAATTGGCCCAGCCTTGTCCGGGTTTGGCCGGGGTAGGTCGTCATTGTAAATAAGAATTTGTCCTTAAATAATAATAATTCATAACACAAAGACTCTATCGCACGACGCTGTACTTATTTTTAAAGTGAGACACCTTTGGTCATTCATAACACGTACATAAATGCCTTATCGTATGACGCTGTACTTACTATAAAGTCAGTCACCTTTGGTCATTTATAACACATATATATAAAGGCTTAATGACGAAACCCAAATGCTTTAACACCTAAGGAATTATCATTAACAGCTAAAACAAATAAACATTCAAGTTTAAACCATAGATCTCCTTGTATTTTTACATTGTAAACCCCTTCCCATTAATACTCCACCCCCACTTATCATCTTCCCTATCTTTAACATATAGGATGTCAAATTAAAAAGTTTAAACAATACAAATCCATTAAGTTTCAAGAAGTCCGGCAATGCAATAACATTGAACATTGCACAAGGCTGTGAACAGTATGCCTTGTCCTTGATCTGGCTGACGAAAGGTTCCTGTCTCTCTGCCTGCTGGAGGTTCTGCATTTTGGCTCTAACCTTAATAGTTACAACAAATAAAGTTAGCAGGTCTGTTAGGAAATGCCTTTGTCACATCATCTGGATAAGGGCATTTCTGTGCGGCACTGATAGGAAAGGTTTATTGCATTGTAGAAAAAGTCGGATGATGTGTTATTATTTAGCCTGAATACAAATATCAAATGATTGATGTGATCAGGAAAACGTATTGGATCAGGACATTGGTATGTCAAATTCCATAATGAACAAATAAAGTATGATGTCAAAAGCTTAGGGCTAGGCGTCCCGTTACCGAGGCGTCACCTGTCGAGAACTTCCGGTGAAATTGGAGGGCGCTGTCACGTTCCTGGCCTTATTTCATTTGTTTTGTCTTTGTTTAGTATGGTCAGGGCGTGAGTTGGGGTGGGCATTCTATGTTATGTGTTTCTATATTGGGTTCATTTTCAATTAGCCTGATATGGTTCTCAATCAGGGGCAGGTGTTTTACGTTTCCTCTGATTGAGAACCATATTAAGGTAGGCTGTTCTCACTGTTTGTTTGTGGGTGATTGTTCCTGTGTCAGTGTTTGTGCCACACGGGAATGTTTCGTTCGTTCGTTCGTTAGTGATTTCCTTCCTGTTCGTGCGTTCTTGTTTCATGTTCTCAAGTACAGGTCTGTTCACGTCGTTTTGTTATTTTGTATTTTGTCAAGTGTTCTTCGTGTTCGTCTTTCACAAATCAATATACTATGGATACATACCACGCTGCATATTGGTCCGATCCTTGCTCATCCTCAGACGAGGAGGAGGACGAGCGTTACAGGCGCGCCATTCAAATAAATAATCATAAAAATTATGGATATTAAACATTTAGGTACATACAAGTGTCTTATATCGGTTTAAAGCTTAAATTATTGTTAATCTAACAGCATTTTCTGATTTACATTTACATTTACATTTAAGTCATTTAGCAGACGCTCTTATCCAGAGCGACTTACAGCTTTACAGCAAAAGCATGCCATGTGAAATTTTGAGGACGGCGCCCCACATATTTTTCAACCAGCACAGGCTTCGTAAAATCACAAATAGCAATTAAATATTCAGTTACTTTTTGAAAATCGTCCTGTTATTTGCAATCCCAAGGGTTGTTTTGCTACAACATGCATGGTCGTTTTGTTAGATAAAATCCTTCTTTATATCCCAAAAAGTATGTTTAGTTGGCTCCATCGAAATGAGTAATCCACTCGTTCAACATGCAGAGAAAGGAATCCAAAAAGCTCCAGATAAACGTTGTTAAAACAAGTCAAAATACATTTCTATTTAATCCTCAGGTACCCAAAAATGTAATTAAACTATAATATTTCATTCGGAAAGAAGTATGTTCAATAGAAAAGCTAAATTAGCAAGTGTGCGTTCGTCGGACTGATTTCCACACAGACTGATTTCCAACTCTGACTCCCTGTACCAAAACTTTAAATTCTTCCTCGTTTGGGAAGAAACAAGCCTGAAACCTTGAACAAAGATGGTTGACATCTAGTGGAAGCCATAGGAATTTCAATCTGGGAGCTGGAATTGCATAGGACCCATAGCTTTCCATTGAAAGAGCAAGGGCTCTCCAAAAAAAACTAATCTGGTTGGTTTTTCTTTGGATTTCCTCCTACCATATCAATTGTGTTATAGTATCATACATTATTTTAACATTTATACAAACTTCAAAGTGTTTTCTATCCAATGGTACCAATTATATGCATATCCTGGCTTCTGGGCCTGAGTAACAGGCAGTTTACTTTGGCCATGTCAGTCAGACAGGAAGTGGAGAAAAATAGACCCTAGTATATGATAGACCAAGTATATTGTTCATGTTGTCTTACCATTGGAAGGGTTTCAGCATCCTCTGGCAGGTATCTTGCCCTCTTCTCCTCCTCTGGAAGACAACAATTCAGGACAGGTAATGACAGGTCTCTGTCTAACCTAACCTGTCAGCAATGTCTGCAGTCAATGCCGCAGTTTGGGGATGAAGTTATTGTGGAATGGGATAAGGTAGAGGAGGAGGACATCTCATACACTTGGATTTGTGGGGACAGCTTGCAGCTCAGTGCCTTCCTTGGCTATTTACCTGGGGAGCTTAATAAACAGAGATAAGAGTCATGGCAACATAACATAAGAACCAATGCAATAATAACCAATGCAAAGAAATTCATCCCTTACGGGTAAAACTACATGAATTCACATTTGGAAAATCGCATAATTTCACAGATATTTCCACGTTTTGCTAGAACAGACTGGAATATGTTCCGGGGTTCATCCAATAGCAATGAGAAGTTTACTACATCAGTCACCAGCTTCATTAACCCTCCTGTTATGTTGCGGGTCAATTTAACCCATTTCCACTTTTGAGTTGTCTAAAATACGAGCTAACCTCTCTTTTTCTCCATGAAATTAAATTACCCCATTTAGGGTCATGAACCTAACTTCAAAATTTGGACACACCGATGTGTTGTGGAATGTCTGTGTAGATTTTGTATACAAACATGATGTTGTGGGTCATTTTGACCCAGAGGCTTTCATGTGTTTAGATATTTCCACAGGTCCAAAATAAACTAGTGCCTTTGATGTATTTTGTTTTGACAGGTTCTAGTTGCACTTTTATAATTATGTTTGGGTGAAAAGGAGTTTCCCCAATCGTCTCCTTCTCGGTGCAAGAGCAGCAGATCTCTGACACAGACTCAAAAATGAGCTCCAAAAGATTTTCAGTCAATGAAGTCGCATCACAAATTCTGGAATGTGACAGGGAAATAAAGGAAGAGGTTTCAGAGACAGAGGACA
Organism: Salvelinus sp. IW2-2015; assembly: GCF_002910315.2. Taxonomy (NCBI): domain Eukaryota; kingdom Metazoa; phylum Chordata; class Actinopteri; order Salmoniformes; family Salmonidae; genus Salvelinus; species Salvelinus sp. IW2-2015. Next base: position 21,750,748 of record NC_036867.1, read on the forward strand.
TTTCAGAGATAGAGCACAATGCTGTTGATGATCCAGAGGGAATCCTCTTCACCAAAGAAAAATTCACAGAGGAGTCTGCCATACCATCCACTCCATCAGATGAGAGAGAGAGAGAGCATGCAACAACCATCATCCAGAGAAGACAGAACAGAGAAATCTAAAGATGGTAATATAGAATGGTCACCACAACAAAGTCAATGTAGACTGTCAGCTTCCAATATAATCAATATTGTTCCAGGCACTACACGATTTGCTCTGCCCCCCTTGCCAAGACAGTAAAGCCAGCACCGCTTGTGTAGAATGCAATAAATACATCTGCAGAAAGCACACATGTACATTGTGTTCAACATGTGGAGAGAAAGACTGAAGGGATCATTTTGACAAATAGGGTCAAATCACACCTAAGTGTTACTGTTACTGGAAAATACCAAAAAAAAGCATACTTGGGGAAACAAAGTCATTGTTTGTGAGAAAGGAAATATGTTTAACAAATAGTTCTTAAGTATAGAGTTTTTTAAATCAAATGTACTTCTTTCTGAAAGGTCTGACAAGACTAAATAAAGTTTTGGCTGTTTTACTTGATTCTTTGACTGTCTTGAGTGTGTTTAAACTGTGAGGGTCAATCTGACCCATACCACAATGAACATAGTTTTTCCCCCCAGCAAAACACAAGGGTTAATAAGTACATCAACAATGTTGTCCCCACAGTGACGTACAGTACCAGTCAAAAGTTTGGACACACCTACTCATTCAAGGGTTTTTCTTCATTTTGTACTATTTTCTACATTGTATAATAATAGTGAAGACATCAAAACTATGAAATAACACATATGGAGTCATGTAATAACCAAAAAAGTGTTAAAAGAAATCTAAATATATTTTATATTTGGGATTCTTCAAAGTAGCCACCCTTTGCTTTGATGAAAGCTTTGCACACTCTTGGCATTCTCACAACCAGCTTCACCTGTAATGCTTTTCCAACAGTCTTGAAGGAGTTCCCACATATGCTGAGCACTTGTTGGCTGCTTTTCCTTCACTCTGTGGTCCAACTCATCCCAAACCATCTCAATTGGGTTGAGGTCGGGTGATTGAAGAGGCCAGGTCATCTGATGCAGCACTCCATCGCTCTCCTTCTTGGTCAAATAGCCCGTACACTGCCTGAAGGTGTGTTGGATCATTGACCTGTTGAGAAACAAATAATAGTCCCACCAAGCGCAAACCAGATGGGAATTATGTATCATTGCAGAATGCTGTGTTAGCCATGCTGGTTAAGTGTGCCTTGAATTCTAAATAAATCACTGACAGTATCACTAGCAAAGCACCCCCACACCATCACAAATGCTTCACGGTGGGAACCACAGAGGCAGAGATCATCCGTTCACCTACTCTGCGTCTCACAAAGACGAATTTGTACTCATCAGACGAAAGGACAGATTTCCACCGGTCTAATGTCCATTGTTCATGTGTCTTTGCCCAAGTAAGTCTCTTCTTCTTACTGGTTTCCTTTAGTAGTGATTTCTTTGCAGCGTGTCTGTTACTTGAACTCTGTAAAGCATTTATTTGGGATGCAATTTCTGAGGCTGGTAACTCTAATGAACTTATCCTCTGCAGCAGAGGTAACTCGGGGTCTTCCTTTCCTGTGTCGGTCCCCATGAGAGCCAGTTTCTCCATAGCGCTTGATGTTTTTTAGTGACTGCACTTGAAGAAAGGTTCAAAGTTCTTGAAATCCTCCGTATTAACTGACCTTCATGTCTTAAAGTAATGATGGACTGTCATTTCTCTTTGCTTATTTGAGCTGTTATGGACATAATATGGACTTGGTCTTTTACCAAATAGTGTTATCTTCTGTATACCATCCCTACCTTGGCTCAAACGCATTAAGAAGGATATAATTTCCACAAATTAACTTTTAACAAGGAACACCTGTTAATGGAAATGCATTCCAGGTGACTACCTCATGCAGCTGGTTGAGAGAATGCCAAGAGTGTGCAAATCAGTCATCAAGGCAAAGGGTGGCTACTTTGAAGAATCTTAAATACCTTTTTTGATTTCTACATGGTTCCATGTGTATTATTTCATAGTATTGATGTCTTCAATATAGTTCTACAATGTAGAAAATAGTACAAATCAAAAATTAGTAGGTGTTTCCAAACTTTTGACTTGTACTGTACATACCCAACCAAAAGCCATTGATTACTGGCAACATCCGCACTGAGTTTAAGGCTAGAGCTGCTGCTATCAAGTCTGTAACCAACAGGACCCTGCACAGCTTCTACCTCCAAGCCATAAGTCTGCTAAATAGTTTAACGAGTAGATACCCAGACTATCTGCATTGACCCTCTTTTGCACTCTTTTGACTCATTACATATGCTGCTGCTACTGCTTGTTATCTATCCTGTTAACTAGTCACTTGAACAATACCTAAAGTGCATTCGGAAAGTATTTAGACCCCTTGAGTTTTTCCACATTTTGTTACGCTACAGTCTTATTCTAAAATTGATTATATCATTTTTCCCCTCATCATTGTACACATTATACCCATAATGACAAAACAAAAACTTGTTTTTAGAAATGTTTGCAAATGTGTATAAAAAAAGAAAATCAATATCACATTTACAAAAGTTGTCATGTTTTGTCATTGATTATCATGTCTTGTCCCTGTGCTTCCCTCTGCTGGTCTTATTAGGTTCTTTCTCTTTCTCTCTCTCCTCCCTCTCTCCCTCTCCCGCTCTCTCTCTCTCTATCGTTCCGTGTCCTGCTCCCAGCTGTTTCTCATTCTCCTAACGACCTCATTTACTCTTTCACACCTGTCCCCTATTTTGCCCTCTGATTAGAGTCCCTATTTCTCCCTCTGTTTTCCGCTTCTGTCCTTGTCGGATTCTTGTTTGATGTTTGCTGTTCCTGTGTCCTTGTTCCGCCCTGTCGTGTTCTTTGCCTTCTTCAGATGCTGCGTGTGAGCAGGTGTCTATGTCAGCTACGGCCAGTGCCTCCCGAAGCGACCTGCAGTCAGTGGTCGCGTCTCCAGTCGTTCCTCTCTATTGACGAGAGGATTTCAGTTTCCTGTTTTGGATTTACCATTGAATATATCCAGGAGAATCATTATTTGTTTATTACTGGAATAAAGACTCTGTTACTATTACGTCGCTTTTGGGTCCTCATTCACCAGCATAACAGAAGAATCCGACCAAGAATGGACCCAGCGACTACGGATTCTCGCAACACTGCCGTCGAGATCCAGGGAGCAATGCTCGGCAGACACGAGCAGGAATTGTCTGCTGCTCGCCATGCCGTTGAGACCCTGTCCGCTCAGGTCTCCGATCTCTCAGGACAGTTTCAGAGTCTTCGTCTCGTGCCACCAGCTACTTCCTGGTCTTCCGAGTCTCCGGAACCTAGGGTTAATAACCCACCATGTTACTCTGGGCAGCCCACTGAGTGTCGCTCCTTTCTCACCCATGTGATATTTGTGTTCTCTCTCCAGCCCAACACATACTCAAGAGAGAGAGCTCGGATCGCTTACGTCATATCACTCCTTACTGGTCGGGCTCGGGAGTGGGGCACAGCTATCTGGGAGGCAAGGGCTGAGTGTTCTAATTTATCAGAACTTTAAAGAGGAGATGATACGGGTTTTTGATCGTTCAGTTTTTGGGAAGGAGGCTTCCAGGTCCTGGCTTCCCTATGTCAAGGTGATCGATCCATAACGGATTACTCTATTAGAGTTTCGCACTCTTGCTGCATCCAGTGACTGGAACGAGCCGGCGTTGCTCGCTCGTTTTCTGGAGGGACTCCACGCTGAGGTTAAGGATGAGTTCTCTCCCGGGAGGTTCCTTCCAGCGTGGACTCTTTGATTGCTCTCGCCATCCGCATAGAAGACGGGTAGATCTTCGTCACCGAGCTCGTGGAAGAGAGCTCGCGTTAACGGTGTTTTCCCCTCTCCGCATCTCAACCATCTCCTCCCACCGGCTCAGAGACTGAGCCCATGCAGCTGGGAGGTATTCGCATCTCGACTAAGGAGAGGGAACGGAGAATCACCAACCGCCTTTGCCTCTATTGCGGTTCTGCTGGACATTTTGTCATGTCATGTCCAGTAAAAGCCAGAGCTCATCAGTAAGCGGAGGGCTACTGGTGAGCGCTACTACTCAGGTCTCTCCATCAAGATCCTGTACTACCTTGTCGGTCCATCTACCTGGACCGGTTCGGCTGCTTCCTGCAGTGCCTTGATAGACTCAGGGCTGAGGGTTGTTTTATGGACGAAGCATGGGCTCGGAAACATGACATTCCTCTCAGACAGTTAGGGAAGCCCACGCCCATGTTCGCCTTAGATGGTAGTCTTCTCCCCAGTATCAGATGTGAGACACTACCTTTAACCCTCACTGTATCTGGTAACCACAGTGAGACCATTTCCTTTTTTGATTTTTCGTTCACCTTTTACACCTGTTGTTTTGGGTCATTCCTGGCTAGTATGTCATAATCCTTCTTATTAATTGGTCTAGTAATTCTATTCTATCCTGGAACGTTTCTTGTCATGTGAAGTGTTTAATGTCTGCTATCCCTCCTGTGTTCTTCTGTCCCCTCTACTCAGGAGGAACCTGGTGATTTGACAGGAGTGCCGGAGGAATATCATGATCGCGCACGGTCTTCAGTCGGTCCAGAGCCAGCTCCCTTCCTCCTCACCGGTCGTATGATTGTTGTATTGATCTCCTTCCGGGACCACTCCCCTCGGGGTAGACTATACTCTCTGTCGGCTCCCGAACGTAAGGCTCTCGAGGATTATCTGTCTGTTTCTCTCGACGCCGGTACCGTGGTGCCTTCTTCCTCTCCCGCCGGAGCGGGATTTTTTCTTTGTTAAGAAGAAGGACGGTACTCTGCGCCCCTGCGTGGATTATCGAGGGCTGAATGACATAACGGTTAAGAATCGTTATCGGCTTCCCCTTATGTCGTCAGCCTTCGAGATTTTGCAGGGAGCCAGGTTCTTCACTAAGTTGGACCTTCGTAACGCTTACCATCTCGTACGCATCAGAAGAGGGGACGAGTGGAAGACGGCGTTAACACTCCGTTAGGGCATTTTGAATACCGGGTTCTGCCGTTCGTCTCGCTAATGCTCCAGCTGTCTTTCAGCATTAGTTAATGATGTACTGAGAGACATGCTGAACATTTTTGTTTTCGTTTACCTTGACGATATCCTGATTTTTTCACCGTCACTCGAGATTCATGTTCAGCACGTTCGACGTTGTACTCCAGCGCCTTTTAGAGAATTGTCTCTACGTGAAGGCTGAGAAGTGCGCCTTTCATGTCTCCTCTGTCACATTTCTCGGTTCTGTTATTTCCGCTGAAGGCATTCAGATGGATCCCGCTAAGGTCCAGGCTGTCAGCGATTGGCCCGTTCCTAAGTCACGTGTCGAGTTGCAGCGCTTTCTCGGTTTCGCTAATTTCTATCGGCGTTTCATTCGTAATTTCGGTTCAAGTGGCTGCCCCTCTCACAGCTCTGACTTCTGTCAAGACTTGCTTTAAGTGGTCCGGTTCCGCCCAGGGAGCTTTTGATCTCCTCAAGAAGCGTTTTACATCCGCCCCTATCCTTGTTACTCCTGACGTCACTAAACAATTCATTGTCGAGGTTGACGCTTCAGAGGTGGGCGTGGGAGCCATTCTGTCTCAGCGCTTCCAGTCTGACGATAAGGTCCATCCTTGCGCTTACTTTTCTCATCGCCTGTCGCCATCGGAACGCAACTATGATGTGGGTAACCGCGAACTGCTCGCCATCCGCTTAGCCATAGGCGAATGGCGACAGTGGTTGGAGGGGGCGACCGTTCCTTTTGTCGTTTGGACTGACCATAAGAACCTGAGTACATCCGTTCGGCCAAACGACTTAATGCACGTCAAGCTCGTTGGGCGTTGTTTTTCGCTCGTTTCGAGTTCGTTGATTTCCTATCGTGCCGGGAAATAAGAACACCAAGCCTGATGCCTTATCCCGTCTCTTTAGTCTCTGTGGCTTCTACCGACCCCGAGGGGATTCTCCTGAAGGGCGTGTTGTCGGGTTGACTGTCTGGGGAATTGAGAGACAGGTAAAGCAAGCACTCACTCACACTGCGTCGCCGCGCGCTTGTCCTAGTAACCTTCTGTTCGTTCCTGTCTCTACTCGTCTGGCTGTTCTTCAGTGGGCTCACTCTGCCAAGTTAGCTGGCCACCCCGGCGTTCGGGGTACGCTTGCTTCTATTCGCCAGCGGTTTTGGTGGCCTACTCAGAGCGGACACGCGCCGTTTCGTGGCTGCTTGTTCGGACTGCGCGAGACTAAGTCAGGTAACTCTCCTCCTGCGGTCGTCTCAGACCGCTTCCCATTCCTTCTCGACCATGGTCTCACATCGCCTTAGACTTTATTACCGGTCTGCCTTCGTCTGCGGGGAAGACTGTGATTCTTACGGTTATCGATAGGTTCTCTAAGGCGGCACATTTTCATTCCCCTCGCTAAGCTTCCTTCCGCTAAGGAGACGGCACATCATCATTGAGAATGTGTTCAGAATTCATGGCCTCCCGTTAGACGCCGTTTCAGACAGAGGTCCGCAATTCACGTCACAGTTTTGGGGGAGTTCTGTCGTTTGATTGGTGCTTCCGTCAGTCTCTCTTCCGGGTTTCATCCCCAGTCTAACGGTCAAGCAGAAAGGGCCATCAGTCGATTGGTCGCATATTACGCAGCCTTTCGTTTCGAAACCCTGCGTCTTGGGCAGAGCAGCTCCCCTGGGCTGAGTACGCTCACAACTCGCTTCCTTCGTCTGCTACCGGGCTATCCCCGTTTCAGAGTAGTCTTGGTACCAGCCTCCTCTGTTTTCGTCCCAGCTCGCCGAGTCCAGCGTTCCCTCCGCTCAGGCTTTTGTCCAACGTTGTGAGCCCACCTGGAGGAGGGTCAGGTCTGCACTTTGCCTTACAGGGCGCAGACTGTGAGAGCCGCCAATAAACGTAGGATTAAGAGTCCTAGGTATTGTCGCGGTCAGAGAGTGTGGCTTCCACTCGTAACCTTCCCCTTACGACAGCTTCTCGCAAGTTGACTCCGCGGTTCATTGGTCCGTTCCGTGTCTCTCAGGTCGTCAATCCTGTCGCTGTGCGACTGCTTCTTCCGCGACATCTTCGTCGCGTCCACCCTGTCTTCCATGTCTCTTGTGTCAAGCCTTTTCTTCGCGCCCCCGTTCGTCTTCCCTCCCCCCCCCCCGTTCTTGTCGAGGGCGCTCCTATTTACAAGGTACGGAAGATCATGGACATGCGTTCTCGGGGACGTGGTCACCAGTACTTAGTGGATTGGAGGGTTACGGTCCTGAGGAGAGGAGTTGGGTTCCATCTCGGGACGTGCTGGACCGTTCGTTGATTGATGATTTCCTTCGTTGCCGCCAGGGTTCCTCCTCGAGTGCGCCAGGAGGCGCTCGGTGAGGGGGTACTGTCATGTTTGTCATTGATTATCATGTCTTGTCCCTGTGCTTCCCTCTGCTGGTCTTATTAGGTTCTTCTCTTTCTCTCTCTCCTCCCTCTCTCCCTCTCCCGCTCTCTCTCTCTCTATCGTTCCGTTCCTGCTCCCAGCTGTTTCTCATTTGCCTTAACGAAGTCCTCATTTACTCTTTCACACCTGTCCCCTATTTTGCCCTCTGATTAGAGTCCCTATTTCTCCCTCTGTTTTCCGCTTCTGTCCTTGTCGGATTCTTGTTTGATGTTTGCTGTTCCTGTGTCCTTGTTCCGCCCTGTCGTGTTCTTTGCCTTCTTCAGATGCTGCGTGTGAGCAGGTGTCTATGTCAGCTACGGCCAGTGCCTTCCCGAAGCGACCTGCAGTCAGTGGTCGCGTCTCCAGTCGTTCCTCTCTATTGACGAGAGGATTTCAGTTTCCTGTTTTGGATTTACCATTGATTATATCCAGGAGAATCATTATTTGTTTATTACTGGAATAAAGACTCTGTTACTATTACGTCGCTTTTGGGTCCTCATTCACCAGCATAACAAAAGTATTACAACCCTTTATCAGTACTTTGTTGAAGCACCTCTGGCAGCGATTACAGCCGCTGGTCTTCTTGAGTACGAAGCTACCAGCTTGGCACACCTGTATTTGCGGAGTTTCTCCCATTATTCTCCGCTTTTCAGATCCTCTCAAGCTCTGTTAGGTCAGATGGGGAGCGTCGCACCACAGCTATTTTCAGGTCTTTCCAGAGATGTTTGATCGGGTTCAAGGCCGGGCTCTGGCTGGATATTCAGAGACTTGTCCCGAAGCCACTCCTGCGTTGTCTTGGCTGTGTGCCTATGGTCGTTTTCCTGTTGGAAGGTGAACCTTTGCCCCAGTCGGAGGTCCTGAGCGCTTTGTAGTAGGTTTTCAACAAGGATCTCTCTGTACTTTGCTTCGTTCATCTTTCCCTCACTCCTGACTAGTCCCTGCTGCTGAAAAACATCCCCACAGCATGATGCTGCCACCACCATGATTCACCGTAGGAATGGTGTCAGGTTTGCTCCAGATGTGATGCTTCATTATGTTTGGAGAAAAAAGGGGGAGGCTTGCAAGTAAAAGAACATCATCCCAATCGTGAAGCATGGGGGTGGCAGCATCATGTTGTGGGGGTGCTTTGCTGCAGCAGGGACTGGTGCACTTCACAAAATAGATGGCATCGTGAGGAGAGAAAAAGATGTGGATATATTGAAACAACATCTCAAGACATCAGTCAGGAAGTTGAAGCTTGGTCGCAAATGGGTCTTCCAAATGGAAAATGATCCCAAGCAAACTTCCAAAGTTGTGGCAAAATGGCTTAAGGACAACAAAGTCAAGGTATTGGCGTGGCCATCACAAAGCCCTGACCTCAATCCCATAAAAAATGTGTGAGCAGAACTGAAAAAACGTGTGCGTGCAAGGAGGCCTAGAAACCTGATTCAGTTACACCAGCTCTGTCAGGAGGAATGGACCAAAATTCACCCAACTTATTGTGGGAAGCTTGTGGAAGGCTACCCGAAACGTTTGACCCAAGTTAAACAATTTAAATGCAATGCTACCAAATAATATGTGAGTGTATGTTAACTTCTGACCCACTGGGAATGTGATGAAAGAAAGAAAAGCTGAAATATATCATTCTCTCTACTACTATTCTGACATTTCACATTCTTAAAATAAAGTGGTGATCCTAACTGACCTAAGACAGGGCATTTTTACTTGGTTAAATGTCAGGAATTGTGAAAAACTGAGTTTAAATGTATTTGGCTAAGGTGTATGTAAACTTCCGACTTCAACTGTATTTATATTCCCCTTGTATATCTTAAGGTATTTAGATGGGGGAAAAAAGGCTCATTTATATTAATGACTTTGTAACAGCTCCAAACAATTGTCCACTACAAGAAATGCTCACTGGTACCGTAGTTTGTAGAAAGACCTACATACTACCTCTCCATTAAATAACATAAAATGGAATGCAATTCATACATTTATTTTATGAGATTACAAAACAATTAGGCCTAGGCCCAGCTAGCTAACTGGTTTTGGAGATTCACCTTCAATTTTTGAATCAGGACCACATTTTTCTCTCTGTTGTCCTGCACAAACAGTGTCTGTCATAAAAAAATATATGATTTGCTATCTAACTTTAGCTTGCTAGCTAGCAGTTCCTTTGAAGTCACCAAAATTATTTGAAATAACAATTTAGGTAGCCATGTAACCTGGCCATACACTTAACTAATTTCAATTACCATAAATAAAGGTAAAAACAATTAAATAAATAATTAGGCAATAAAAATGTACTTATTTAAAAGTGTTTTGCTGTGCATGACTGCACTTTAGACTACGTGTCATCCTGCAGCACAGAATTTTGGGGAAAGTTGAGCTCAAGTCCAATATTGGCTATGCAACCAACAGAGAAAGGGGTTAGGCCATCCTAGAAATGTTTTGGTAATATAATGTTTTTCCGTAATATAATATATGCCATTTAGCAGAAGATTTTATCCAAAGGTGCTTACGGTCATGCTTGAAAATGTAAGTGGTATGAAATGGCAAGCTAGTTAGAGATGTGCACTAGTAGCATTTCAATCGGTAACGTCACTCGCTCTGAGACATTAAAGTAGTTGTTACTCTTGCTCTGCAAGAACCGGGGATTTTGTAGTGCGATGGGTAACAATGCTTCATGGTGCGATGGGTAACAATGCTTCATGGGTGACCGACGTTGTGTTCAGAGGGACTGTTTGGGGCAAGGAGAGGTACAGAAGCAATACGTTTCCACATACATTTTTACGCATGGGTGGTCCTGGAAATCTAACCCACTATCCTGGCTTTGCAATGCTCTACCAACATGCATGACAAGGTTATAAATTCTTTGTGAAGCCTCAATTAAATATGATTTATAAATCCTTTATTAAGCGATGCTATGGCACCCTTTATAATGATTGGTGCCATATTTATGTAGTACTTTATGGAGGCTTTATGAAGCCTTTATAAGCTAAACTTCATTTAAAGTGGGACCATTTAGGGTAACCCTTTTCAATGTCCCCCGCTGTTGCATGTGATCCCATGCCTTTTTTCACCCATCAAGGGTACAGATGACTTCTGTCAGCCATCAGTTGCTGTGTGGCAGATGTCACAACATATATTGTCACGATGATTTATTGCTTTAGTTGGTCGACAGCCACAGGGAACAACACATCAAAAAGGCCAAGCATAACCAGTAGGGGAGAGAACCTCAGAATACCCACAACTCAACCAAATTCCATTTTGTCCCCCCGAGGCCGCGTTTCGCTCCCAGTTATTGTTTGGCCATCTGTTTCATATCAAGCCTCTCATAGGTTTTTCCAACTAAGCAAACATGTTTTTTCTGCCAAGAATGGTCACCTTCCTTTTGCCCGACTAATATCACCCCTACTGTGGTCCATCATGCCAGAAGTTGGCCACTGGTGGCAAACCATCTGTGGCAGAGGTTCATGTGAAGAGAAAGAAGATGGGTTTTTGTGTTTTGTCTTTTTCCATTTACCTTGCTTTCTGTGGCTCTCTGTCTGTCAGAGGCCTCTTGAAGGAATACTTTTGCACTGAAATCACAGGTACCACACTGTATCAACAGCGAATGCCTCAAGCTACAGTATTTGGAAATACTATGCAAACAATTATTTTGGTCAATGCAGTATGTATGTGCCAAATTTTGATTTGTTATTTATTTATTTTCCGTTTAAATGTCTTTGCAAATCTGTTTCACACTAAATAGTACTGAACACACAAAGCCAGCAGCATATTTATGTAGCCAAATCTATTGGAGGTGAAAGTGCCATTTCTGGCAATGTACCCCCCGAATAAACCTATTGATTTATTTTAACAGTGAGACTTTATTCAAGCCATCTTCTCTCATTCCAGACATGATGATAGCAGCAGCCTATCATCTGATGTTTCACCTTGTCTGCATCCGAAACAGCACCATATTCCCTTTATAGTGCACTACTTTGACATTAGCCCTATGGATGCTAGTCAAAAGTAGTACACTTTATAGGGAATAGAGTGCCATTTAGGATGTAGCCCTTGAGAAGGCTGAGCTTGGGGAAGGCTATTCTCTGCTGATGCTGCCAAATATGAAAGCTATGAGCCCTTCTCACCCCCCTCGCCACACCACACCAAGGGCACGCACTCTCACTTTACTGGTCCATCTTCCCTAGTGATGCATGGCTTCTAAAACCAGTCAGAAAGCAGCAGTATGTTTAACAAACTACTGTATGTGAGTGAGGCAGCAGCAGACCCAGGCTCACAGACACCAAGGCACACAGACGCCAAGGCACACAGACCAAACAGCAGAATAAGCTATATTTACACTGTATTCACACTGGTAGAGGCATTTAGGTGAAGCTGGTTGAGAGAATGCCAAGAGTGTGCAAAGCTATCATCAAGGCAAAGGGTGGCTACTTTGAAGAATCTTAAATATAAAATATATTTTGATTTGTTTAACACTTTTTTTTGGTTACTACATGATTTCAAATGTATTATGTCATAGTTTTGATGTCTTCACTGTTATTCCACAATGTAGAAAATAGTAAAAAATAATTAATAACCCTCGTATGAGTAGGTGTGTCCAAACTTTTGACTGGTACTGTATATATTCTTAAACGAGCATGCAGTTACTTGTAAAGTTGCCAGATTAAAGAAAATACTTTCACTGTCTTTACTGAAATGAATGCATCATTTGACAGGTATCGTTTGCAGTGATATGGTGATCAGCAGACCTCTATGAACTGCAAACTGCATATTATCTGTGCAAATGCATAAAATCAATGTTTGCAGGAATGTTGAAGAAAGGGTTTGAATGTGTTGTTGATAGAGCTAATCCATACACCAAAGATGACATCTGGCCGAACCTTATCCTCACTGCGTGATTGGATGCTCATGGATTTACAACTTGGGAGAAAGCATGGGGTGGCAGGTAGTCTAGAGGTTAGAGTGTTGGGCCAGTAACTCAAAGGTTGCTGGATCAAATCCCTGAGCTGACAATGTAGAAATCTATTGTTCTGCCCCTGAACAAAGCAGTTCCTCTGTAGGCTGTCATTGTAAATAAGAATTTATTTTTAATCATTGACTTTTTTTATTTTTTATTAAATGAATGTGGTGAATCAATTAAAATTCAGTTTGAAAAGCTGTGCATTGTACTAAAGCAAGAACTATGCAGCTATGCACAACACTTGAGTGCGGAGTAAGGACAAACAGCTCAAGACTAGCAGGCAAGTGAACAGCGAGGGATTCTCAATGCAGAAAAAATAAATAATTAGATACCAGTGGGGGACAAAGCACTGACAGGTGTTTATGCAAATGAGCCGTGAATGGATTCATCTTACTAATGGGGAAAACAACACTGAGGGAGTAAGGTGTGAGGTGTGGAGTTGAGGTTAGTCCACTGCTAAGCTCTTTTTGATAATTTAGGACCTGCTGGAACCAAAGACAATAGGTAATCACTTTTTACGGAAATGTATATGCAAAAGTATATTCATCATTTACACAGTGAAGATGACATGTTTTATGATAGTGACCGTGTCAGTTTCACTCCAATCCCATGTCTATCAGACATTCCTTGGGTAGGTAGTAACCATATCATACTGTCAGTGGCGACCCGTCATTCAGGGCAGGTGGAGCATAGCCTGTTTTGAGCCCCCCGTTGTTTAGCTATTATAAAATATATATACATATTTTTTTTTGCGTGTTATTTTGGAATTAATACATGTCACATATCAGTTTGCAAACAATGTAAAAAAATCTATAAATCTTTGAGTTAATAAAGATGCATACAAACATGGTCTCTTATTCGCTTTCTTGAGTAAGGCAGCTCCAAGAATGGAGGTGTTTCAACCTAGCTTAGCGCTTTCTGTGGTGGTCGGGCAGCCAACGGAAAATACGGAGCGTAGGGGTTGGGAATGTTCTCTAGTTGCTCTGTGATTGTCCCGGTGTTCTGTCACTCATGGGGACACTACGTCACCGCAAAATCTACGGCGAAAGCTAGAAAATTCAAGCCCCTTGCGTGCTGCCATTGAGTTACATTAGAAGTGCCCGTCTAAGAAGGCTACAGATCATTGGCCACAGATCAAATTATGTCAAATCACTTTATATCTATCGTAGCTTTGATTGGACTGATCATGTCAACATCATAATTTCACAATCTTAGCTAGCGAGCTAGACAAGTAGTCATCATCATGAATCAAGTCAACAATCTACTGGCAAATCCTTTTCAATCCTTGTCATATGAAGATAAATTATAGATAAAAGGTATTGGTGCTCATCGTCCATTGGACATAAACAAGTTGGAAATCGCAACAATGAGTTGTTTGGAATGAATCAGTGGCTGCAAGTGTTGTAAAGCAATCACTTGCCTGCTATTCAATGGAGTGGGTGTGTGGTCCAGGTCTGGGTTTAAGGGTCTCTTTTCCATCCTTTAATGGATAACTTCTAGTGCTTCTTAGCGCTAGCGGAACCCCTCGACAACATTCCGCTGAAACGGCAGCACGGGAATTTCAAAAAGATTTTTTTGAAATAGTTAACTTTCACACAATAACAAGTACAATACAACAAATGAAAGATAAACTTCTTGTTAATCTACCCATCGTGTCCGATTTCTAAAAAGGCTTTACAGCGAAAGCACAACATATGATTATGTTCGGTCAGAGCCAAGTCACAAAAACACATGTTTTTAATACAAATCTTCAATAATGTTACAACCGGAGAAATCCTTTGTGTGTAGAAAAGCCATGGAACGAGAGCTACCACTGAACGAGCGTCAGAGTTTGTGGCACTCTGCCAGACCACTCACTCAAAGAGCACTTACTGTATGAGCCTCTCCTTTACAGTAGAAGCCTCAAACAAGTTTCTAAAGACGGTTGACATCAAGTGGAAGCCTTAGGAAGTGCCGAATGACCCCATAGACACTGTGCATTTGATAGGCCAAGCTTTCAAAAACGGCAAACCTCAGATTTACCACTTCCTGGTTGGAGTTTTCTGAGGTTTTCGCCTACTTTTGAGTTCTGTTATACTCACAGATATCATTCAAATAGTTTTAGAAAATGTCAGAGTGTTTTCTATCCAATACTACTAATAATATGCATATTTTCGCATCTGGGACTGAGTAGGAGGCAGTTTACTCTGGGCATGCTTTTCATCCAAAAGTGAAAATGCTGCCCCCTATCCCAAACAGGATAATATTCAACACCATGGGCCAAAAAAGGTTGAATACATTAGCCATGCTGTCAATCCAGCATGACTTCTGCTGTATTCAAACCAACTGGAAACTCAGAACTTGAAAATATCAGATTTCAGTGTGTTCAAGTCAAATGGGAACTTGGAGAAAAAAAACGAGCTCTGACTGGAAAATACATTTTGAACGGATATCCAACTTAGAATTCCAAGTCGAGAACTTGGGCCTCTTTCTAGAGCTCCGACATGAAGATCACTGACGTCATGATTCAACCTTGTTTTTTCTGAGTTCCCAGTTGTCATGAAAGCACCATAAAATCAGAGAATGCCCAACTTTGACACAGTTTCATGGCAGTAAATTAAGCTAAATTAACTGTTTCCCTGCCAGACAAGGCTGATAGCCAAGGCTGATAGCCAAGTGTAGCAGTGGTAAGGATTCCATGGTACTGAAAATAAAGCTCTGCTGTTGGGACAGCTTTATGTAGTACTTAACAGTTTGTGGGCACTGTTTGTCACCGTTATAGTGCAATTAATGTATTGTTTAGTGTTGTGTTGTTATGTGTAGTGGCTTTGCTGGCATGCATCTAAAAATGGGACTTTGCCCAATGGGATTTTGCCCAACCTCGATTTACATGCTATAATTGCAACTGCATATTGTCATTGTCATATTTTAGTGAAATGGCCAGGAATATTTTTATCTTTCATCAAAAAAGATAATGTTGCAAAAAATGGTAAAGTGTTTTTCCTGATCAACTTACAATGTCCTATAGCATATGTTTGTTATGTCAATTAATATGTAGACTGATAAATATTCAAAAACGTTTTCATATCCTGTCATAGTGGGAAAACAACAACATTAAGACTGGACAAGCTGTCATAATAATGTTTTTCCCTCTTAACATAAAGCATCTGTCGATAATGTACAAAAAAATATTTTAAAAACACTTAGGAGTCAATAAACATGTTAGACATACAGTAGGCTTTGGAATTATTGGATTCCTTGATAAAGATTAGCAAAAAAGAAGTATGAAATAAAAAATAAAAAAACTGAGACAAATTGTATGAAAAAGTATATTATTTTATACTAATACAATTGCTCAGAGAAAGAGATTGTACCAAGTAATACAATAAAAAAAAAAAAAATAGGGGTCAACATTTTTGGATCCCCTGTTTTCAATAATCAAGCACCCTCCCCTTGTAAGGATAATGACACTGAGCATTTTTCTAAAATGTTTTACAGTATGAGATTGGAGAACACATTGGGAGGAATTTTAGACCATTCCTCCATACATAATCTTTCCAGGTCCTTGATATCCTGTACTATGCTTATGGACTGCCCTCTTCAATTCAAACCACAGGTTTTCAATGGGTTTCAAACCCAGAGACTGAGATGGCCATTGCAAAATGTTGATTTTGTGGTCAATTAACATTTTCTTTGTGGATGTTGCCGGTTGTCCAATGTCGAATTCCAACTTAAATGTATAAGTATATTCTATTATCTATATTTCTATCATTTCAATAGGTTTCCTACAGAATATTGACAGTATTTTTTTAAATAACTGATATTGCCATTGAAATATCTAGTTTACATAAGTATTCACATGTGAGTCTTTCTGGATAAGTCTGTATACACCTGTATTGTGCAACATTTGCCCAGTATTCTTTTCAAAATTCTTAAAGCTATGTCAAATTGGTTGTTGATCATTGATAGACAACCATTTGCAGGTCTTGCCATAGATTTTCAAGAAGATTTAAGTCAAAACTGCAACTCGGCCACTCAGGAACAATCAATGTCTTTTTAGTAAGCAACTCCAGTGTAGATTTGGCCTTGTGTTTTGGGTTATTGTCCTGCTGAAAGGTTAATTCATCTTCCAGTGTCAGGTGGAAATCAGACTGAACCAGGTTTTGCTCTAGGATTTTGCCTGTTCTTAGCTGGATTCCATTTATTTTTTATGCCGAAAAACTCAATGATGACAAGCATACCCATAACATGATGACAAGCATACCCATAACATGATAACATGTTATCATAACATGATTCAGCCACCACTATGCTTGAAAATATGGAGAGTGGTACTCAGTAATGTGTTGTATTGGATTTGCCACAAACTTTAAAGTCTCAATTGGCCTCATGGTGAAATCCCTAAGCGCTTTCCTTCCTCTTCGGCAACTGAGTGAGGAAGGACACCTGTATCTTTGTAGTGACTGGGTGTATTGATACACCATCCAAAGTGTAACTAATAACATCACCTTGCTCAAAGGGATATTAATTGTCTGCTTTGAGATTAAAAATGTTTATTTTTTTCTAAGAAATTATAAAACAGTTTGACAACCCTGTTTGTAAGCTTTTAAATTATATCAAACTCAACCCTTAATATTTTCCAGTGATGAAGACATGAATGTCTCATGTTAGTGTGGGGCATGCAAAATGGGTCAACTTTGAGCACATCTATATCCTAAAAGTTTTGGCAGTCAAGTCCAAAAAGTTATTTTCTGAACACTTCTATAACAGGCAAAGATGTAAAGTTTAGTTCAAACAGAAAGACCCACTATGGTCTTTTTTTTTTAAGGGGTGGATCAGCTTAATATTGCGGAAAGATTGTAGCTTCAATGAATGTAATTGTCTGCATCATTTCCAATCCCCCATATATTTTGGGGGTAAATATATATATCCATATTATTGCACATGTGCATACATGTACACATATATACATAAACATACCTATATAGATATACAAACTTTGTTTAGAATATACCTTTATTATTCTCTGCAAACCCTACCACCCTTCCCCCAGTTGGAGTAAACTAATAAACAATAAAACTTAGGCTTCTACCATCAGTTTATACATCTTATACACATTTTACAGACACAATCTATTTTACAATAGATATATTTTGTTTTTAGTCCTTCCTCTATTTCTGATGTCCATCCAGTTTGATTTCTATTTGTAACTGTGCTATTTCACAACATTTCTGAACCTATATACATTTTACAGACCCTGCATGTTTTACATTGGTTATCTTGTTATTAGTCCCATCCGTCAGCTCCATTCAACCCCTCCCATCTATCGCTCAACACCATCCATTTTGGATTTCTATTTGCCTTTTATTTTTCAACTGTGCTGTGATGCTTGACAAAAGTACTGAACCTTTCTATTCTCATAGCTTCTACAGATTGAAAATTATACCTTTTTTTTTTTAATTTCTTTGAAAAATATGTTTTTTTAATCAATTAGTATATTTGAGTTTAACCACAATATTTGTTGTATTATTTGTTATGTTTTTTCAGGTGGATTAAACTGAAATTGCAACCGACTTTCTAAGGCTTGTTTAAAAAAAATTAAGATATCTTGGAGATTATTTCCTTTTCAAACAACCGAAAGTGAGCARGTGTAATCTGAATAAAGGGAAAAAGGCCCTTCTTGAATATAGGATGAGACATTCCTAACAATTGACTAGAGAACCAGTTTGGATTTAAGTATAACYTTTGTATGACTGATGCCTTTAGTGAGAGGTCTAATGCTTTAATATTTAATCATTTCTGCCCTACACATTCATATTCGTTATATAAATAGGCCCTTTTAATTTTGTCTGGCTTTCCATTCCAAATAAAATAGAATATTTTTTGTTCAAATAATTTAAAAAGCAGGTGTAGGCAAAACCATAAGCAAATAGGTAAACTGTAATATAACTAAAGAGTTAATCAGGGGGATTTTTCCACAAATAGACAGGTATTTTCCTTTCCATGGTAGCAAGGTCTTATCTATTTTTGCTAACTTTCTATAAACATTTATTGGAGTGAGATCATTTCTTTCTTTTGGGATTTGTATACCGAGTATGTCCACATCTCCGTCAGATGATTTAATTGGTAAACTACACGGTAATGTAAAATTAGCATTTTTTTGTGATCCAATACGTAATATAGTACACTTATCATAATTTGGTTTTCATCCAGAGAGGATAGCAAAAGTATCTAGATCCTCTATGAGGCCATGGAGATATTCTAATTGTGGTTTTAAAAGAAAACATGAATCATCAGCGTACAATGATACCTTCGTTTTTAAGCCACTGATTTCTAATCCCTTAATATTATTGTTTGATCCAATTTTAATAGCTAACATTTCGATGGCAATAATAAATAGATATGCCGATTATTGGACAACCTTGTTTAACTCCTCTAGATAGTTTAAAACTTTCTGCGATGTAGCCATTATTTACTAGTTTACACCTAGGGTTACAATACATAACTTTAACCCATTTTATAAGAGATTCCCCAAAATTGAAATATTCTAGGCATGTATATATAAACTCCAGTCGTACTTTATCAAAAGCCTTTTCAAAATCAGCTATGAAAACCAGGCCTGGTGTCCCCAATATTTCATAGTATTCTATTGTTTCAAGTACTTGTCTTACATTATCTCCAATGTATTGTCCATGTAAAAAACCTGTCTGATTAGGATGAATAATATCTTAAAATACTTTTAAATTCTATGCGCCAAGCATTTTGCTAGGATTTTTGTATCACAACACTGAAGTGTAAGAGGTCTCCAATTTCTTTAATGGACTGGATCTTTATATATACCACTTGGATCCTGTTTCATTAATAATGATATCAGACCTTCTTGTTGCGTGTCTGATAATCTACCATTTATATAGGAGTGGTTAAAACATGCTAATAATGGTCCTCTGAGTGAATCAAAAAAAGATTTGTATACTTCTACTGGTATGCCATCCAGCCCTGGAGTTTTCCCAGCTTTAAAGGCTTTAATTGCATCAAAAAGTTCCTTCTCTGTAATTTGGCCTTCACATGAGTCTTTCTGTACAGATGTTAATTTTACATTATTATTAGGAAAAAAATACATACAATTAGTTTCAGTTAGTGGAGATGGAGGAGATTGAATGAAAACATATTCTTTAATAAGCACTTTATTTCCTCTTTCAAAATATCATCTTTCAAAATATCATGCGTGACTCCATCATTTGTAACAAGTTTCAATAAAAAAAATTGGTATCATTTCTATATTGAAGATTGAAAAATAATTTGGTGCATTTTTCCCCATATTCCATCCAGTTCGCTTTATTTTTTATAATATATTACACTGGATCTTTCTTGAATAAGTTCTTCCATTTCTTTTTGTTTTTCCTCTAACTTATTCTGTGCCTCTATGGTACAGTTTGTATTGCTATCTGTTAGTCCTTCAATTTCCTTTGTTAATATGGTATCTTTTGATCTAAATTGCTTTTGTTTTATAGATGAATACTGAATTGCATGGCCTCTAAAGGCATATTTAAAAGTGTCCCGTACAATAAGGGGATCTGCTTTACCTATGTTATGTCTGAAAAAGTAATTTATAAATTATTCTGTCCTAGTTCTAAACAATTTATCATCTAGTAGGCTTTGATTAAATTTCCAATATCCTCGCCCACGTGGAAATTCTGTAAAAGTAATATATATGCCAATTATGTGATGATCCGACCGCATTCTGTCACCTATCAACACTTTTTTAACGTTTGAAGCCAGAGAGAATGGCATAAGAAAGTTGTCAAGACGACTAGCTTGATTAAGCCTCCGCCATATATATCTCACTAGGTCAGGGTATTTAAGTCTCCATATATCCACTAATTCCAATATATCCATGACATTCATGATTTCCTGAGGGTGTCTGAGGGTGATAGTTTGTAGTGTGGTTTCCTTTCCGGTCCATAGAGGTATTTAAGACCGTATTAAAATCTCCCACCATAATAATAGAGTCTAGTGTTGCTTGTAGAGTTGATAAATTCTTATATATTTTCAAAGAAGCTTGGATCATTATTATTTGGACCGTATAGGTTAATAAGCCATATCTGTTTATTGTCCAATAAAATATGTAAAATAATTAATCTACCTTGATGATCTGTTTGGACAATTTGCACATTTGGATCAAAATTACTGTTAATTAAAACTATCACCCCTTTTGAATGTCTTTGCCCATGGGAGAAATATATTTCGCCCCCCCCCCCAGTACTTTTTCTGTAAACAATAGATATTATATTCCTTCTCTTTTAGCCAGGTAAATACTGATTGTCTTTTCTTATTATCTGCTAAGACATTACAGTTATAACTGGCTATACTTATTTCACCACTTGAAACACATGAAACACAACTTTCAATTATATTTATCAAAATATATGTTTGTAAATGTACCATTAAAAAGTAACATGATGATTGATTGTTTATATACGTCAAGCCCTGACCTTAGGGTGGGCGTGGGGTGGGCATTCTTAGGGTGTGATGTGGGGTGGGCATTCTAGTTACTTTATTTCTATGTTTTCTATTTCTTTGTTTTTGGCCGAGTGTGGTTCCCAATCAGAGGCACCTGTCTATCGTTGTCTCTGATTGGGAATCATACTTAGGCAGTCCTTTTTCCCTCTTTCATTTGTGAGATCTTATTTTTGCATTGGTTGTTATTTTGCCCTGCAGAACGTCACGTTCGTATTTTGTTTTGTTGTTGTCAGAGTTCATTAAATAAATATATAGAATGAACACGTACAACGCTGCGCTTTGTTCCACTTCTTCCCATGACGATCGTGACAATATAGCTGTACCTTGATATTTGCATTGCTACTAAGTAAACCTCCAATTGGTCCCCACTATTCCACCCCTAAAAGCCCTCCTCATCCCGAGTTGGGTTGTCATCCCAATACCCGGCAGACCACCCCCGACCCCCCTTATCCCATAGCCCTGGAAAGACTGGGAAAAGAGCACACAGTGCCATTTACAGAACAGAAGTAGATCAACCGGCAAATGCATTTCCATCGCCCTCACCTCAATGTATATTATATAGAGCAATTAAAATATATATATATATTTAAAAAATCCAGTTTCTTAATTTACATAATTAGCTATTAATATTTGTAGTCATGTAGGCAATTTATGCAAATGACTTTACCTCTCACCAGTCTCGCCATTACCAAAATTACATTATTGCAAACAATTATTATATTAGCAAACAATTATTGTGATTCATCCTATATTGTCCCTAACATCTTTTACTCCTTCGCAACCGTTTTGGGATACGCACATACACACTCAACCCTTTCCCCCCACACAACCATAGGCTCACATTCTCAACAGTTGCACCAACCCAGAGCCCATCTCATGAAAGGTCTTGATTTACGAACGCATATACAGTTGTAGCTGTATGAGAAGGCCTGCTAGACTGTGCAAAAAATAAAATTGGCAGAAATTGAGAGATTTCATTAACCATTGTCACGTCCTTGATGATGGAGGTCAAATGTACACCTTTTTCTTGTCCCCTGCATTGACCATATTCCCAAGCATCTCCATGCAGTCAGACTTTTGATTTTGTGCCACTAGGGCCACAATAATATACCCCCTCTCTGAATGTCCGAGTGTGACCCCCTCCCCATGGGTTACTGCAGCTAGTGTTGCCAGCACTGCCACTGCCTGGGTGGGGGCACCCCACCGGAATCCCCACCGGCTAGGTATAAGGTCGTCAAGGTTCTCATTAGCAGCTTTGAGAATTCCCTTGTATAGTATGCTCTCCCTTTAGGGGGCTTTGGCTTTTCAGGACCAACCCTGCCAATCAGGCTCAGAATCTTGAGGGGGCAGTGCTGCTCTAGGTCTCTAACCACATTTTGGCTGCATACAGACCACTTACAGCAGGCCCATAAAACAGTTAGGGACTTCTCCTTAGTATCTGGGTCATTCAGGTGGGTGTTATTGTCTTGTGGGAAGATTCATTTTAGGCCAAGTTTCAGCCTTCTGGCAGAAGCAAACAGGTTTTTTGCCAAAATCTTTCTCGTACTTGGTTAAGTTCATGATGCCGTTGACAATGACAAGAGCCCCAGGAGCAGTGGAAGTAAAATACCCCCATAACATCAGAGATCCACCATCATATTTTACTGAACACTCTTAGAAGTTAAGATGCCTGGAAGAACCATTTTTGTTGCCACACCGGTTGAACCTTTCTAGTTAAAAAAGGTTCCTCAAGGAACCCCTCTGAAAAAGGTCTTCGAGCAACTACTGTTTAAAGGTTCGAACCAGAACCTTATTGTGGCTGGAGGGGTTCAATGTTGAACCTTTTTAATAATATATTTTAGAGGTGTGGCTATCAGATAGTTATTTTTTGCCATTCCTGTTCATCATGTTAAAGATGCACTGTTCAGAAATGGCTCCGCCATTTCCTGGTTGCAAAAATTCTAATAGTTTGCCTAATTTCAGTGTATGTGAAAAAACAAGCAAGAATAGTATAGAAAATCACTGTACAATCTAAACCGCTGTGAAATATAAATTCCATATCCCAAAACTTTCTGCTGTTTGAAGTTGGTGTACAAAACCAAAAGTAAAAGACGCATTTACTGTAACGGGTGGGCCAAAATATATATACAGTATCTTAAAGTCCCGCCCCTACTAAGGGTTCCTCCAAGCACCTGATGCTATGTTGAACTATTACAGGTTCCTTCAAGAACCCCTCAACTAACAGAAGTTGCAAATGTGAACCACTGACTAGCAATGGTTCCTTGAGGAACTTCGGGGATTCCTTGAGGATCTACCGGGTTCCTCGAGTCACAACTAATTCTAAGAGTGAAGGGGTGAGGTATTTTTTGCATGTGCTTGTTCTTTTGTGTTTGGCCAAAGACCTCTATTTTTGTGTCATGTTACTATTTCTCTCTCCCTCTCTCCTCCCTTCATCTCCTGCTCTCTTTCCCTCGATGCCTGGCTTCCTCGGCACGTTTACATAACTTTGTGTAAAATGTCAAACCAAACACAACTTGACGTGACCAAGTTATTCTACTGACTGAACCCAATTGAGCAGCAAGCTGGAGTCTTACACTTGCCAGTGGACTTGAAGGAGCACAGCAAGGCTAAGGAAAGTGCTGGGGCCAAAGGCTAAAGCAGAAATCAGTAAGTTAATGAGGAGCACATAGCTGTCAGTTGAACTGTATACTCACCATGTCTCTGTGCTCTAACCTGCAATTGATCCAGTGTTGGACTCCGGGACTTAGCGGCTTGCCCCTTGCTGCTCTCTGAGGGAAAGGACGACATGGAGGGGAGGGTGACAGGACCTCCGACTGGACTTGAAAGAGCTCTTGACTGTTCTATTGAGTCAAATACTGCCACTGATAGGGGCTGTTAAATGTATACATTTCTCTCTTATTCTATTCATGGATTTTTATTTCAGTCATTCCTGCCAGTCATCCATTAATCTTAGCATTTTTGTGTTCATTGATGACTATAGGATCAGTTTCATTTGCTCCTTTGGTTTCTCAAGTTTTGGTTTCACATCTTTTTGAAAAAAGGTATTCAGATTCATGCAACAAATCTTAAATGTGTATTTTTCTTCTTGTGGTTTATGTTGTAAATTAAAGATTGATGTGCAATGGGTATTCTGGTGTCATACTCGCCTGGAAGATGGTGTGAAGCACAGCAAGAGTTCTGTCTAATCTGTCACATGCACCATACAGAATATGTGTAGCAGACATCTGCATCAACCGCAGTTGGGATTCATATAAATATTTGAAAGAGAGGTGTGGCTATCTATCAATCTCCAATGTCTGTGGAATGTGAATGTTTGGGAGTACCGGATGCAATTAGAGGTCCGACAAGCCACTTGGAAGGTGAGAAAGGGAGATACTATGATGTGTACATAACAGTTATTAGGCAGTATGTCATTTGATACTAGATAATTCTATAGTGAAATATAAAGGCCTTCATTTATATTCACAATGGGTGTCAAATGTTTTTTCAGAGGCTTGCCTGTAATCACAACCTTATTAACTTAATTGAAAACAAGACTGTTTTTTATAACCATTAATTTAAATGAGGAGAGATGTAAATGTTTTAGTTAACAATGGAAATAAAACTTAATTAAAGGTCAAAAGACAGTCTGTGAAGAAAGATGAGACATATCGTAACCATCTGCATAACACTGTCACTTCCTATAAATTATAAAAGGGATAACTAGAAAATAACACTGACAGGAGAGACAGCAAGGGAAATAGCCTTACTTATATGTCTTTGTAAAAAACTAAACAAATATAGAAATACATTTCAAAAGAAGCTGTGTCACGAGGGCCATTGTGTGTGGCGGAATAGAATATAATGTATTAACAGTTTGTATAAAGACAAACTAGAGACAATAAAACCTCCTGTCAGTCAATACTCAATACTCACCATTGAGACTAATCTCAAACACACACCCTTCCCCCAACAACAAATGAAGCAGTGACGGCCAGTTTGTATTTGTGCATCTTTCATGGAGGTTAATAGTGACAGGCATTCAGGTACTCACAACACAGCCCATGAGGGAGCGTTCAAAAGCAAATACCTGGTAGGCTTGTGTGTTATATTACATTAATAATTTCTCTGTCTGTGGGTGGTGGAAGCTTTTTCTTGTTGTGTCCCTGGTTGTCCACCTTGGGCTGCGTCTCCTTCAGGCGGGGAGCCAGGGCTGACGAGCACAGTGGGAGGGCCAGGAACCAGCATGGATCACGCCCATCATAATGAACTCCAGACTATCTTAAACACAATCAAATGCTTAACTAACAACCTTCAAAAAGACATGGAAATACAGGGTTTGTTTTTTATCTCGTCGTTGTCGTTTTTCTCCTAGATGTGTTGCTTTGATTGCACAGCTAATGTGACCACAGGAGAGAAGATTATATTATTCAAGAGACATAGATCATGGATTGCTTAATGTGATAGCATTCAGCACGCTAAAGACATGTAATCAAACGCTATGTGAAAAATGGTAAACATATTTAAACAACAATACTTTTGTACATTATTTTGCTGTGGTTTAATGACAATACATCACACTTAAAATACACTTGCCACACTTATACAAACGCATTCTTAAGTAAAAGCATTTTTATCTTCATGCTTTCAATGGGCTATGCTGAGCAACTCAACGTGAGCATGTGTTAACTTAAGGATCTGCCCCCCCTTTTTTTTTTGTACCATCATCTTTGAAATGCAAGAGAAAGGCCATAATGTATTTTGCCATCCCAGGCGCAATTTAGATTTTGTCCACTAGATGGCAGCAGTGTATTTGCAACGTTTTAGACTGATCCAATGAACCATTGAATTTATGTTCAACATTTTGTATCAAGACTGCCCAAATATGCCTAATTGGTTTATTAATACATGTTCAATGCATAACTGTGCACTCTCCTCAAATAATAGCGTGGTATTATTTCACTGCAATAGCTCCTATAGTTTGGACAGTGCAGTTAGATTAACAAGAATTTAAGCTTTCTGCCAATATCAGATGTCTATGTCCTGGGAAATGTTCTTGTTACTTACAACCTCATGCTAATCGCATTAGTCTTCTTTAGCTCAACCGTCCGGTGGGGGGACCCACCGATCCTGTGGAGGTTAAATTCTACAACCACCTAAAAGGAAGAGATTCCCAAACCTTCCATATCAAAGCCATCACCTACAGAGAAATTAACCTGGCGAAGAGCCCCCTAAGCAAGCTGGTCCTGGGGCTCTGTTCACAAACACAAACAGACCCCACAGAGCCCCAGGACATCCACACAAACCTAACAGATGGGTGTTTCTCATCATCAGAAACAGCACAGGTTATGCACATGGGTAGGGACAGGCGCAGCTCCACTAGTATAAACAGGTTATTTGGTTTCAAAGGATATCAGACAATCAAGTGTGAGATATTGACACAGCTCACCTCTGCTGGGAGTTGAGAAAACTGGAGAATAAGCAGGATGTTTTTCCAGGAAATCATACATTAACCTCTAGAGAAGGAGAAGGAGAAGGAAAAGGGGAGTGGTAAATCAAATGACTTTTCCCCTTTTGTGGCATATTGATTAGAAGCAGAAAGATCTTGGGGAGTGACAAATTGATCGAAATAAGATGTTATCAATACTTATTCTGCAACAAAAACAACTTACTTTTCCAAAACCATGAGTCATGTAGCACATTATGGGAAGGGACAGGCTGTGGAAGTTAGAAAAGCATGCCCGGATAATCTTTCTCTGTGTCCAACAGCTAAATAAAGATAAACTGAGCTCCAATTGTCATGTTCACACTTGCTCATGCTCACACCACAAAGTATTCTTTCTCAGTCTCCAGTTAAACAGCTCATAATTGAAGTCAGACCACCTCCTCACATTAGTCTCACAAGGCTTATGTACTTGGCAAATAGACATGGACTTGGGGTGGAATACATCCAAGTACATCTCCTTGTCATAAAATGTATCCTTGTGAGATAAGCCATGTTGATGATAATTACTCTGATTAATCTTGTGTTAGCAGTCTTTTCGATAATCAGTTTGTCAAAGTCAGCCAGGATTCTATTCCCTCATCCTTCCATCTCTCCATCCCAGCATCCACATCCAGCAGTGCCTCAAGTCTTCCTTTTAGTGCTTGTGGGGATCTTTTTGTATGCCAAGTAGAGAATGACCTGGCTGACAGTGTGTGACTATGCCAACCCAATGGGGGCACGGAGAGACACAGATGTGACATTGCTCGATTCTGGCTGTGATGGCACCTTGGCTTTCTCTGTGGCAATGTCAAAAGGTGCTTCTCGTAAGATGGAGACTTACAGAAGCTCATCAATACATAATAGATTGTCCCTAATTTGGGTCAGGGTGAAGTGTAATCTCTGGGCACGAGGCCCTAGTATTACAGTTTATATTGTTACACTGTTGAGCATGTTTTTGATTGGAGATTAACATTTCTTTCACCTCCTCTTCTTCCCTGCAATTGAAGCTAGGCATGAATGACAGTATTGATAACATACCAGTTATGGAACAGGGACTCAGTACAATACTATAGCAGTCTCACAATGAGTTTCAGTGAGTACTGAACAGACTCTATTGTTACGGACTCAATTGTTTCATGAGTCTGTTTTAAAACATAGTCCTTGAAAACTTGGATTGAAATGGGCAACAAACTTATCAATTAAAACAAATATTATTGCACTCTCTGTATTCGACTATTCTAACTCTACAGTAAATTGAGAACCTGACTGAGTTCCTAAAAAAATATATATTTATACAGTACCAGTCAAAAGTTTGGACACACCTACTCAATCATTGAAGTTTTCTTAATTTGTACCAATTTTACATTGTAAAATAATAGTTAACACATCAAAACTATGAAATAACACATATGGAATCAAAAAAGTACACATTTGAGATTCTTCAAAGTAGCCACCCTTTGCCTTGATGACAGCTCTGCACACACTTGGCATTCTCTCAACCAGCATCACCTGGAATGCTTTTCCAACAGTCTTGAAAGAGTTCCTACATATGCTGAGCACTTGTTGGCTGCTTTTCCTTCACTCTGTGGTCCAACTCATCCCAAACCATCTCAGTTGGGTTGAGGTCGGGTGATTGTGGATGCCAGGTCATCTGATGCAGCACTCCATCACTCTCCTTCTTGGTCAAATAGCCCTTACACAGCCTGTAGGTGTGTTGTGTCATTTTCCTGTAGAAAAACAAATGATAGACCCACTAAGCGCAAACCAGATGGGAAGGCATATCGCTTCAGAATGCTGTGGTAGCCATGCTGGTTAAGAGTGCCTTGAATTCTCAATAAATCACAGACATTGTCCCCAGCAAAGCATCCCCACACCACCACACATCCTCCTGCATGCTTCACGGTGGGAACCACACATGTAGAGATCATCCGATCAACCACTCTGCATCTCACAAAAACATGGCGGCTGGAAAACAAAAATCGCACATTAGGACTCATCACATTAGGTCTCTTCTTCTTATATGTGTACTTTGGTAGTGTTGTTTTTGCTGTTTGTGCTGTTTTTTGATGTTGAGATGTGTCTCTGTGAAGCATTTATTTGCGCTGCAGTTTCTGAGGCTGGTAACTCTAATGAACTTATCCTCTGCAGCAGATGTAACTCTGGGTCTTCCTTTCCTGTGGCGGTCCTCATGAGGGCCAGTTTCATCATAGCGCTTGATGGTTTTTGCGACTGCCCTTGAAGAAACGTTTCACGTTCTTGAAATGTTGCACATTGACTAACCTTCATGTCTTAAAGTAATGATGGACTTTAATTTCTCTTTGCTAATTTGGGCTGTTCTTGCAATAATATGGACTTGGTATTTTAACCAAATAGGGCTATCTTCTGTATACCACTCATAACTTATCACAACACAACTGATTGGCACAAATTACAAAAATCATAATATTAAACATTAATGAAAATACAAGTGTTATACATCAGTTAAAAGCTTAACTTCTTGTTAATCCAGCCGCTTTGTCAGATTTCAAAAAGGCTTTACGGCGAAAGCACACCATGCGATTATCTGAGGACAGCACACAAAAGCATTACATACATTTCCAACCAAGCAGAGGCGTCACGAAAGTCAGAAATAGCGATAAAATAGCGATAAAATAAATCACTTACCTTTGAAGAGCTTCATCTGGTTGCAATCACAAGGGTCCCAGCTACATATCAAATGGTCAGTTGAGGACTTGTGAGGTGTCTGTTCATACCTGTTCATTTTCCCGGGCTTTCGCGTTCGGCGTAACACAGGCATCTGATGGTAGTCTTTGCGAATAGCACTGTCCGTGACCAAAATCCACAAGTCTAGCAGAAATGTCTCCAGTAGATTTTCCATTCCTACTGAAAGACCTAATCTGCTCACTCTAATGAATGGTCATGGTGCTACATTATGTTGCTACAGCATAATCAAAGTGAGGACAATCCGATATCTGCTGTATACTTATGACCTATTGTAACCTGAAAGTCAATTGTAACCTGAAAGGCCAATTGCACATAGCACTACACCCAACTTGCAACCTGAGCGGAGGGAGTATAGTACCTGGACGTTTTATGTAATTTTATGAGGCATGTCTTACCTTGTTTCAAAGTAGCCTAACCAAAATCTTACCATACGCTAAACATTTCCTCATTAACATAATGCAATTGAAACCAGCAATTTCTCTTGTTCTGTTGGTTTTCAAATATACTTTATTTTCGACTTCCAGAAGCCAAACACACAATCCTAATCATACTATCAACCCATGCTTGTTGTTAGATCTTACCTCTTGTAAAATTTCTCATGAATATTGGTATCCCAGTCAAATGAAACCACTGGCATTTGAGGCGCCGGTGTGCTTTGGGAGAACAGTGCGCTTTGAGAAAGTGTTTTCCCACCTGTTGCATTTTTGAACGTCCGCGCGTATAGCCAACTGCAGTGTGCAATTGCTGCACTTATAATGTGAATAAATAATAGTCAACACTATAAGCTAAATGTTTTGATCTGTTGTATCTGGCTTTTTAATTACAGGGTTTGTATGAATTTTGTATATATCGTACCTAGCCCAGTCTGTTTTGAACAGTCCATTTCATATTTTTTTTATCGTCCCCGGGAATGGCGAGATGCCTATAATTGGCGGGAGGCCTGAGTCACTGTAGAAATGGTTGTTAGTTTATCCTGTTGAATTCGATCCATTGTACTTTGTCTAAAATTATTATTGATGTGCCTGTTTAAAGTGCGCATTTATGTTTTCTACTAATTTGCGCCTGTGTCCTCTTGTTCTTGACCATAGGACTGCTTGGAAAATATAAGTTCTCAAAGGAATTCTCAATTGTGCGAGTTGTCTAGGCCTGTTTACAGTCATTTTGCCTATATCATTTGGAATATTGCTATTATTTGGACATACATGTAATCCTGTCTACTGCGTTCTTGGACTGAAATGTTAGCTTTTTTTGTAAATATATTAATCACATATTCACTGTAATAAACCCGTAATTCCATCTTTATCGAACCAACTGCACACCCTCTGCATAAGCTTTTTGTTAAATGTTGTCACGTTCCTGACCTGTTTTCTGTTGTTTTGTATGTGTGTGATGGTCAGGGCGTGAGTTTTGGGTGGGCATTCTATGTTGTGTGTTTCTATGTTGGTTTAGGGTTGCCTGGTATGGCTCTTAATTAGAGGCAGGTGTTTTGCGTTCCTCTAATTAAGAGTCATATTTAGGTAGGTTGTTTCACTGTGTTCGTTGTGGGTGGTTGTTACCTGTCTCTGTGTTTGTGKTCTGCACCAGATAGGTCTGTATCGGTTTTCACGGTTTGTTGTTTTGTTTGTTGTTTGTAGTGTTCACTTGTCGTCAAATTAAACATGTTGAACACTAACCGCGCTGCACTTTGGTCCTCTCCTTCACCCCTGGAAGAAAACCTTTACAAATGTGATGTTTCTGTTTCTCTGTTCCTTGTTTCTCTCTTCTCTATGAGAAGTCTAGTAAAGCATGCATATCCTATAGTCTAGTAAAGCATATTGTGATTTTCATTATCCACCTTTCTTCTTGATACTTTTTGAGAGCGACATTTTATCTTGCTATCAAGCAAATTGTTCTGCACAAATGTTGATGTTAAAAAGTTGTGTAGCCTACAATAGGCTACGTAGACCTGTTTTTCCCCAACAATCAACGCATAGAGAAATAGACAAAAATAATATTTAAATAGAGACATGTGATTTTATAGCGTAATCAAATAAAAATTATTATCTGATTGTCACTGAATTTATTATGTACTAATCATATGTGTTAAACATGTTACATTGGTAGTGTAAGCAAATTAATTGTGCTAATATTATATACTTATTATGTTCCGGCCCGCCATCATCCAATTGTAATAATAGGATTCGAAGCAATAGCCTACCTGGGTGTGGTCAACTATTTCAGCACCGTTTCAAGCTGCTTTGAGACAAGCATGGGGACTGGTCTTGATAAATCAATGAGATTTTATTTCACTGAATCTCTGTTTGAGTATTGGCTAGCCTACAATTAGGGTGATGAAACGGTCACGTTGTACAGCGCCATATTTCCTAACGGAAACCCTGAGGGTTTCGTTTTTCTTTTTTCTTGGAATATTAACATCATAATATTAATAATTAATTAAGCTAAATATACTATGTTCTTACAAAAAAGGTTTTACATTCTCTAGTACAGCCAATATTACAAAAAATCGAATGCTTCTCATAGATGCCCTCTGGTGGACAAACTAGCACTAACTAGCATTATTGGCAACAATGGCTGACAATGAAATAACGTGCCATAGAATTCTGCGGTAACCCGCAAGGTGTGCTGCAGTATGACACAACTTTTACAGAAGAACCACTGTAATTACATACGCCACCAAAAAAGGTGATGGATACAATTTTCGATTTGAACTTTCCTGACCGGGACAGTCACTCAATACTGGAATATAAATGAAAACCAGAAACCCTGGAAGATATATTATTAATGAGGTAGCAATCCTGTATGTGTGCTCAACCGGAAAATGATGGTGTGTGGCTTTTGACAATTAAGTATGGTTGCACGTCTAACTGACTGTCAGCTGGCTAGAGATTGTGTGTGTGTTGTAACGTTACTGATTCAAATAACCCAAGGAATGTCAGAATAAAATTATAGGGATTATAGTCATTATAGGGCTAATATATTGAAGTTAGTATCAATTGCAGATCTCCTCTTATGGGAGCTGGTAGCATTGTTAGTCTATGCTCGCTAGCTAGTTAGCTAGCTAGCTAATTAATGATGTTCTCAGATCTACTTAGCTAGCAAGTTTTCACCAGTGTCTGAGTGTCGGCGTTTCAGAGCAAGTTCAACCATCATTTGCCACCGGAAATGCTGTGCCATGACGTTGTGTCCCTAGATTAGCAATGTATGCATGTGTAGCGTGTCAGTCAGTGTCATACAGGTTTGATTGTATCACAATCAGAATAAAATTATATGATACCAAGGTAAAAGGCAGTAACTCCAGCCAGGGGATGGTTAAAACCAAGCTAAAAGGCAGTAAGTTCAGTTACTGCCATTTACCTCGGTTTCACAGTAACCTTTTGCAGTTACTGTCACATCTGCTCCTGCTACGCCCTCTGGTGTTCATCCGGTGTCTTCTTGACCTGCAGTTACTCCCCCTGTACACTCTCTCCCTCTCCTTCTCTGTGTGATTGTGTGGTTGGAGACAGGTGTGCTGGAGTCAGAGCAGATCCCTACCAGCTGCAACTCATTCCATAATCAAGACCTCTACAAATACTCAGTCCTGCCACTTC
The DNA here is from genome assembly GCF_002910315.2 of Salvelinus sp. IW2-2015. NCBI lineage: Eukaryota > Metazoa > Chordata > Actinopteri > Salmoniformes > Salmonidae > Salvelinus > Salvelinus sp. IW2-2015. Next base: position 21,783,429 of record NC_036867.1, read on the forward strand.
CACTCTGCCAGATTGTAATCTCTACTCAGTCAGTTCATGATTCTAGCCATGTATGATTTTTCAAGATCCTGTACTCTGCTGTGCCTGTTTCCCTGCCTGACACCGTCTATCCTCTCACTGCAGTTACCGCTCTGTCTTTGGCTCCTGTCTCCTGTTCCACATCTCACCACCCAACTACCTTGCTCTGGATTTTACTCACCACCACTACCTGGTATTCCCCTCAGGACCTGTTTACCCTGTTCTACTCAGCTAACTCCAACCTCAGTCTCCACATCTGTTTTTTCTGCAACTCATTCGAGCTTCCCCGGATCTGCACTCCATATCTCCTTTTGAAACAATAAATATTTTGGTTCTTTCATCCCTGTTTCCTCATCTGAGTCTGTTCTTGGGTTCCCCTGTGTCGCTCCGCTTAACAGTTACTGCTAATACGAACACCGTTTTCTCCAAAACACAATACAATAGAGACAGGATACTTGTCCACATGATTAAGCATGTATTAGCAAAAATGATATTAACTAATTTTCAACCAAATGAGCAGTTACTTTCTTTTTGCTTGGTAGGGCAGTATTTACATTACCCATTTACATGACCCATACTTTAAGAAATTCTGCATTAAAGAAACAATTTATTTACATTTACAGAACAATAAAGGATGAAGAACCCTTTTGATTTGTGAATCGTATTTCCAACTTTAGTTCAATCGAGTACAGGCTTAACTGAATGAACAACAAAGACGGAATGTAGAAAGATGTTTTATTAAATAGATTGTGGAATGGCCTCGTTTCTGAGGAAAGATGATGTGATGACAGGTATTATTGTGTCGTGCTTATAGGCTATAACGTAAATAGGCGAATGACATTACGCTCATGGCTAATAGGAAAGAGGACAAGAAACAAGAGGCTATGCTGATAAAACATTTGTATGCATTCCCACTATGCCCGGAGAATAGAAAACAAGATGAATTATGTTACGCTTACTAGATGAAGTTAAATGAGAATTCCTGATTGAACTTTTGTAAACTACACTTTTAGAACCAAAGGTGCTATCTAGAACCTTAAAGGATTATTTGGCTGTCCCTATAGGATAACCCTTTGAATAACCCTTTTTGGTTCCTGGTTGAATCCTTTTGGGTTTCATGTAGAACCCTTTCTCCAGAGAGTTCTACATGGAAGCCAAAATAGTTCTATCTGGAACTAAAAAGGTTTCTAAATGCAACCAAAAAGGGTCCTCCAATGAGGACAGCTGAAGAACCCTTTTGGAACCCTTTTTCTAAGAGTTTATAAAGAGTAGTTAAACCAAGAAATGAACCCTCTGAACTTTTAAATCCATAGCAAGCTATGTTTTTAGACTCGTTCAATATGTATGGTGCTCAAGGCTTGAAAGTGCAGATCAATATTTTATGAGCAAGGGATTGAGGCATTTTGTGGTTTCAATTCTAAGAAAGAAACAATGGGAAGAGTAACACTGAAAACCACACAATGATGTGTGAAGACCACACAATTAACTGCTTGAAACAGTCTAGCTCCCCAGAAACACATTCAAACACTCACAGCTGATAGACAGTATCATAGCAGTTCAGTTCTACCAATTCACGTCAATGTTGACTTGAGACCTCAATTTGGTTTCTTTCAACCAAACAACGGTAAACTCTGGACCCAATGTTGTGTACTGTGATGACTCATTTATCATGTTACGCACAAGACAGTCATTGTTAAAATCTAGCTAAAATGGTAGGTTTACAATGAAAAGTAACTGCTTCAAAACAGAATGCAGGAGTGAGAACGAAGAAAAATGTGGATTTTGGAAGACCACTTAATCAGGTTTCAATTGAGGGGAACTGGAGCAAAGCAAGACAATAGTAATATCATTAAAACGGAGAGGAAATGCTAGTCCTAAATGTTCAAATTTTTCGTCTGAGTCAAAGAGAAGGCAGGCATTGAATTTAATACAAATTATGTTGGATGTTGTCCAGTCTCGATTTTAAAAATAAAAATATTGTCAAGGCAAACTCAATCAACAAAGCTCAAACGCTATCAACAAAGCTCATATACATCGAAACCACTAGACATTGAATGCACTAATAACCAATCGCATAAATAATTTTGAGCCACACACACAAATGTTACAACATTTGGGTTATGATCAGTTTATGGCTACTTCCCATATCTTTAGCTGTTATTGCAGGCAAGACCATGGTAGTCGATCATACTTTCATAGAGTAAACTAGCTAGTAATCGGTCTGCAATATTGCGACACAGTGTGGATCTGCCTGCCTGTTACAAAGAGGCCCGGTTAACAATATGCAAGCGCTTCATAAATTGCACAGTTCCAGTTCCATCAAATACAGTACCAATAAACATTTTGGACACACCTACTCATTCAAGGGTTTTTCTTTATTTTTACTATTTTCTACATTGTAGAATAATAGTGAAGACATCAACACTATGAAATAACTCAATCAAATAGTAACCAAAATAGTGTTAAACAAATCTAAATATATTTAATATTTGAGATTATTCAAAGTAGCCACCCAATGCCTTGATGACAGCTTTGCACACTCTTGGCATTGTCTCAACCAGCTTCATGAAGTAGTCACCTGGAATGCATTTCAATTAACAGGTGTGCCTTGTTAAAAGTTAATTGATGAAACTGGCTCTCATGAGGACCTCCACTGGAAAGAAAGACCCAGAATTACCTCTGCTGTAGAGGATAAGTTCATTAGAGTGATGATCTCTGCATGTGTGGTTCCCTCGTGAAGCATGGAGGAGGAGGTGTGATGTTGTTGGGGTGCTTTACTGGTGACACTGTCACTGGTTTATTTAGATTTCAAGGCACACTTAACCAGCATAGCTACCACAGCATTCTGCAGGAATATGCTGTTGCATCTGGTTTGCGCTTAGTGGGACAATAATTCATTTTTCAACAGGACAATGACCTAGCACACTTCCAGGATGTGTAAGGGCTAATTAACCAAGAAGGGGAGTGATTGAGTGCTGCATCAGATGACCTGGCCTCCACAATCACCTGACCTCAACTTTTGTTATTGACCAAATACTTATTTTCCACCATAATTTGCAAATAAATTCATTACAAATCCTACAATGTGATTTTCTGGATTTTTTTTCTCATTTTGTCTGTCATAGTTGAAGTGTACCTATGATGAAAATTACAGGCCTCTCTCATCTTTTTAAGTGGGAGAACTTGCACAATTGGTGGCTGACTAAATACTTTTTTGCCCCACTGTAACTAACCCTTCTTCTAAATGTTGTTGCATGGGTATTACAGTCTGCCATCAAACATCAACAATAAGATCTAGTCTATAGGAAATTATAGCTAGTTCACCGCAAAATAGATGTTAGCCACTGCTCCATGATCCACCACTCAACTTGAATCTTCTTTTCCAGCTTGTTTTATTTAAATGGATGGCCATATTTTAAAGTTTAGGTGGCTAATGAACAACATGATTTTTTATCTCTACATTTCCTTCATAACGGTAACCTAGAAAAGTATTTGCTAATAGATAACTAAGCTAGTCGACATGTTTCAGCCAGACATGGTAACAGTGCGTGGTAAACAACTAGCTAGCTGTGAAGTTGACACATCAGTCCAATGAAAGTTGCCGTTCATAAGATATTGATTTATCTGTGGCCAATGACAATGAGCCTTCTTGGGTGGGTACTTCTACTGTAAATCAATGGAGCACTGAAGATGGGCTTTTGCTGGCTAGCTCTCCCAGCAGGTGTTGTGGTGACGTAGGGTCCCCATGAGTGACAGCACCCGTAGCCAATCACACGCAACCAGAGAAGCTCAAGGCTTTGTACTTTCCTTGTCTGCTCCTCCAACATAGAAAGCACAGAGCGAGGCTGAAACAGCTGCATTTTGGAGCTGCCTTACTCAACGAAAATTTACCAAACAACAATATAATGGGAAAATAATATTGTTTGTCAACTGATATGATATATTGTTGTGTCATGAAATAACAGAATTTCATGCAAATCTCCTGGATATTGGTGGGGCTCTGCCCCACATGACGCGTCACCCGTGATCATATAATGGATTGAAACATTAGTGATGTGACTGAAAAGCCTCTTTTGAAATATACTTGTCAGGCAGTCTCAAATTAGATTGAGGAAAGAAAAAAAGAGCATACAAAGCCAAAACCAAAATGACACCTCGCTGCAGCATTGAAGACTTTGAACAGCAGCAGGCAGGTATCCCATTCAGGATGAAGCTAGAGCCTCAAGGTTGAATATTCTCTTGTCTTCGCTTTGTATGCATCTATGTCACGCAATGCTTTCATCAGCCCGGCTTAGTGCTGGAGATGCTGCTCCCTCAACACTTTCTACAATATGACACCATCTCACAAGTTTAATCAGCACAATCCTTCAGAATTTTTATCGCATATCAGGAACGGGATCAGCTAAAATGAACTTAAGACGAGGGAGATCAGAGAAACTGCGTGCGTTCATATAGTGTGGGGGAATAAGGCAAGGCAAGATAGAGATAGAAGACCTAAACCTTTCTCTATCTCACCCAAATTTCCATTTCCATATGGATATGGGTATATAGAATTTAACTTTCATATCTTTCCAAATTGCGACATGACTTTGTGTAGGCATTATCTTGATAAACTGGTTTAATAATGGGATACAGACAGTATTTGTAATCCACATAACATTTCTTTTTGGCTCTGTGGTTCGACAGGCATGATGGAACAACATGATGATAGAAGGGTCCCCCTGGGCAAAAACTTGTTGAATCAACGTTGTTTACACGTCATTTAAACAAATGTGGAAAACTGATTGGATTTGCAAAAAGTCATCAACAGAAGGGAATGTTGTCTTTTTTTCACCCAACTTTTAACCTTAATGACATGGTGAAATGTTTTGTTGATTTCACATTGAATTCACGTTAGTTGACAACTCAATCAAATTTTAATCAAAACTAAACGTTGAAATGACGTCTCCATATGCCCAGTGAGGGTGCTAGCTACTAGGGTTATTGTTTATGGTTATAGCCTCATTTAGGTGGTTGGCTATAACGAATGAAAGACTACATAGCCTACACTGTGCTATTCAATGACATTGACAGGGAAATTCTAGAAATGTTTCCTTAGCACTATATTTGTGTTGAAACAAACTGTTTTTGGTGATGTGTAACTGTGCTTCTTGAGTCAGAGGAGTTTGGTTTTTATCTACTGATAGACATGAGTGTTGATAAATGAGAATAGAACTGAGAGGACATTACATTTTATGTATTTCTTCTCCCTTACATATATTTATATTCAAGTAGTTGTATACATTTTTTTACTCAGTTAAAACCCTATCATGGAGATGCAGATCTTGTACAACCTTAACAACTCCCAAAGAGAAGTACCACTTAATCAACACTGGCAAGTAAATAATAGGACTTAACATTGGAATAAAAAGGGCATGGCACATCCATTCAGAGCCTTTTTTCTTGCTGTTCAGGAGCACCTAATCAAAACAGAAACACTGTATCCAGGAAATAATATGCCCATAGCATTTACATACCCTATCAATGTGCTGTTGAAAGACATATTAAAGACTTTATGCCTAGAATACTAAGTTGTGTTTAAATCATCCCTTAATAGTAGGTTTGATGATTACAGTGTGCTCCATGAGGCTGGAAGATTGCCATTTCATGAAATATAAAGCCACTGCAAGTGGCATGTGTATGGAGCGTGTTATACAAGCATGTTACACAAGCTGGCAAACTTATTTATAAGATCCCCCTAAGGTTTACAACAATTTATTTAAGCTTTGTTTAACCAGGTATGGTACGTAACGAAGAACACAATAATAGTTTACTAAAACAACCTGGTTAAATAAGTTATAGTAATAGCTGATAATAAATCCGAACTATGAAAATATCAAAATAATAGCCAATGGTACCTATCAAGGGTTTGTTTTTCTCTTCTAAATCAATGTCTTCTGTCTGGCACTGACTTCCTCTAGGGTTGTTCCATTAGATGTCAATCTAATTCAACCAAATTTCCATACTTATTTGCGCATGGTAGAAGTGGTCCTGAATGCCAAAACATTTAGGAGATTGAGGTGATCAAAGTTGATCCATTATGCATACCCCATCATACCATGAGACATATATGTTTTCCTCATTGGAAAATATAAACAGTTGAGTTTGATATAAATTGAAAGCTTACAAACAGGGTTTTCAAGCTGTTTTATTATTTATTGAAAAAAATCATTTTTTTTAAACAAAATTATCACATTTTTTAACCTTTGAAATCAATTACTTAAAATATGTATGTTGTAGTTTAGACCCTAAATTACATAATCTGAGGTGTTTGTGTTGTGCCCGCCATCGTTTAAGACACAGCATGCTCATGAATACAAGATGAGTCGTGTTTTGTCTTTTAAATGTAGTAAAATGGGAATAAAATTGAAATGGTACTACAAAGATGGTTGGAGGTCTACACATCAGATAATGTTGATTTGAATGGGAATATCGGTTAATTTTATATTATAGTGTCACTCTTCCATAAGAAACCTATTGAAATCATACAAATGTAGATAGAATCAACATTCCCATTTAAGATGATATTGGCTGGACCGGCAGCCACCTTTGTGGTAGTAATTGGAATTTTATTTCAATTTCAATGTTATAGCAGCTAAATTGCAGTGGTCCATTCAATTAATTATATTTATACGATGGAAATGACACTCACCCTGTATTCAAGAATATGCTTTGCCTCAACCAATGGCGGGCACAACACCAACACCTCAGATTAAGTAAATTAGGGTATTAGCTGCAACATATGCAAACATTAAAAATAATTGGAGTTTACGCTTTTTAAGGCCAGGCACCACATCCTCTTAACAGATGAATGTGGACACAAATATAATACATAAAACTCATTTTTGATGCATGTTTCAGAAGAAAATGTAATCTAGAATAGACATTTGACAACACATTAGCAATTCCCTTATGTGTAGGTCTGGAGAATATGTCAAAGGATAGTCACACAACCTTTGGTGAACGCAGAGGCTTCTGAGGCTGAGCAAAATTAGTTTGGGTAGAGTCAAACTTTTGGGAAATGGCAGTTAAAGACAAGGACACTGAATTTAGACTACCAAACACCTACACCAAACACCTATTTGGACCCAATCACCATCTCTTCAAAGTCAGTTATTACATATAGTCCAGTTTGTAACATTCTCTATGAAATGGGTTTTTAAATGATGTGTGATTCAATGTAGTGACTTTTGAAATTATGGATTTATGTCCATTTAAAAGGGGTTACAATTCATGACAAACTTTTTGACATTATACTACTATGAATGGACCAAAATACCAAAAAAGCTCAAATGAATATTTACATGCAAGAAATTCATTTGAGCCTGTGGTGCCTGGCCTTAAAGGTCCTGCACAATCAAAAACGTGATTTCCTGTGTTTTATATATATTTCCACACTATGAGGTTGGAATAATAATGTGAAATTGTACAAATTACAATAATGTCCTTTTAGTGTGAGAGCTTTTTAAAAATACAGACATTTCAGCCTTTTTTGGTAGGATGGAGGTTTGGCTTTCCATGGTGAAATCACTGTGCAATAAATTAGGTAGCCCTTTAAAATGACAGATTTGGACACTTATAAGCACCTAGATTGGAGTGCAGAGGCTGTACAGTAACATACAATACATGACGTCAGATCTCAGGCTCCGTGCTTCACAGCGCTGTCCGGGGTTTGACTGACAGACGTTCTGAACTTGAGCACTGCACGCAACAAGACGTTGCCCCCATCCCTCCAGCTAATTGAGCCACCTTTGCAAATGTTTTGTTGTCTGAGTGAGGGAAATGCTGTAAATTAAGAAAGATGAGACGTGGAGAATACCACTTTGATGTCATGCAAGCCAAAGACCCTGATTCCAAATGTTCACTTCATATCATAAAACTCATATCATATAGTGTCAACAGTGTCTGAATTACCCTGTGAAAGCCTAACACTGTAAGATAATATTTTATAACTTAACTAGTCATGTTGGGAAAAAAAGGTCTGCCCACCTGACCCAGATGGCAATTTATAATGGCCAGTTTTTGGATTGTGTAATCACCAACAGTAATTGTGTGATGCCGGGGATGCAGGGCTGTGTTCCAAATAAAACAACTACAAGTGTGCTTGCTCTAGATCGTCAACAGCACAGCTAGGAGAGCTCAAAAAAGCACCTTTCTAGTTGAAGACTTCCTTGAGTCAAAAAAGTACATTGAATTTACTTAGAAACTGTACACACTTTGGAATGGTGTGTGGCCATTTAGAGACACCAGATCACACTCAAAATCCTGTCTTTTTTTCTGTTAAGTAGAACCATATACGGTTCTTTGGTTTGTTCCCATAGAGCAGAGGTTCCCAAACTTTTTGCATTACATATACTGTATCATAAGGCCTTTCTTTGAGGCCCTAAATATACCCTAACACAGTGGTGTTAGGAAAATCCTGGTTTGCAGGCCACATTATGCTGGCTGGCAAAGTGATGTGTAATTCCTATTGGAATCGAGCCAGAGTCAGGACATCCGATAAGTGGACATTTTAATTACCCACAACCTGCATTCAGAATGACTGCCAGGGTAGGGAAGATTGAATACTAAGACTACCTCAATCATCTAAACTGGAACAACCATCTCAATAAGGGTGCAATAAGTCAAACTACAAACAGATTGGATTAGTTTAGAAACATGTATTTTTTATGTCTTATTTTAGCATGAAATTTATCAATGAATCAATGTTCATGCAAAAACATAGATATGAAGAAAAAATATATATGTAAACCACCCTGCAATAAAAAATTATGGGAAATATGATATATGGTTCTATGTAGAACCCTTCTTGCCTTCCAAAGAATCACTCCTGCCTTCCAAAGAATGATCAACAAACCCTTTCCTCCAAAAACGGTTCTTAGGAAGTTAAAAGGTCGAGGTAGAACATTTTGCCTTACAAAGAACCATTGTCTTCCAAAAAGGAATCTTCAGATCAAAACAGTTCTTGGTAGAACCCTATCCCTCCAAAATAACTATTTTGGAACACTTTTTCTATGAGTTTATGTCAGTGGAGGCTGGTGACTTGAAAAATTGAGAAGGATGGGAGACCCACGGTATAGGCGCGAAACGCACGGAGGCATCAGAGTGTTTCAAAAATCATCAAAGAGGAATTATTTTAACCTAAAGATTTTAATAAAGACATTTATAGTACAATATTATGGGAATGTGAGGGCTATTTAATGGGAATGAGAGGGCTATTTACACAATTTTTGGAAGGAATCACAGCAGTGATTAAATGAGGGTATGAGGCATGATTTGAGGTGTTCAGAGGTTTGACTTAGTGCAGGACAGAATTTGGCTGGGAAGACAAAAAACAATAACACTACACAGTTAGACAAAAGACCTAAGAATGAGTTAGTCCAAGCAAGGAGTAAAATCATTGATGTTTAATAATGTGATTGTGTATGTGATTGACTCTACATACGATAATGACAGAACATTGATAGCGTTACTCACAGTGCTTGGAGAGGAAACATTCAATATGCCAGTGGATGAGTGGGCACATGAGACGTGGCTTCAGTTCATGTCAGGAGAGAGTTGACAATGGTAGTGGAGAGGAGCTGTCATCACCTCTTAATCAGGGAACGGCAGGGGACTTAGCTGTAAATACAAATGGCACACACATTCCATTACAGCTGTGCCATCAAAGGTTTGAACAACAAGTTTCTCCATGAAGTTTAACATAGACTACACATCTCGCCAACTTGACACATCAAAGTAGCCCAAGAAACGTTCCTGAATAAAGCCCTGATCATCCACACACCTGACGATAACTGACAACTGCAAGCAGACTAGTGGCACCATAAATCCCAGAGTAAGGGGGGGGGCAATTTTTATCCCCTGGGGCCCGGAGTTTTTCCTTGTGTTAATCTAACCAGAAAAACTCTGGACCCTATTAGGTATAACAGTGATTCATCAGTTGTAAAAAGGTGTTATACGGGCTGTGATGGGCCCCGTTTTTCCTAATCAGGTCACATGGTTTTAAAAAACTGGAAAAAAACTCCTGGCGGGGGGGTATGAACACCCAGCAACCTTGTACTTGTTCATATTCATTATATTTAGACTATATTAGGAGGGGGATTTCCTCTACCCAAACACAGAGACAACAACTGATAGACAATTGAACTCACAGGGCTGAGCTTGCTTTATGCATGTTTGATCATGCAGGCCTATGCAACAGTAGGCCTTTTAAAAATGTACTCACATCTGTCATCACTGTTAAGTTTATTGATTCATTCCAGTTAATAATTTGAGATTAAAAATGTATAGGCAGCCTAGTCAGCCCAATTTTGAATATAAACCAAATTCGATCGCATTCATATTTTCTCCTGACACACAAATGGACTATAAATACATAACGTTACCAATTAGTTACCCTGACCAAATGGACAGTGCACATTGGCCATATACATCTGCTCTTATTAGTAGCCTACAGTTGATCAGACTGAAAAATGGTCTCGTTTTCATCCCATACAGCTTATCAGATGTCTAATGTTTAGGTGTAGCCTAGGCTGCTACAACATTTATGTAATGCGTTTTTGCTTGTGTCTGTCCAGAGTGATTATGTGTTATCATCTTTGCTAAGTAAATCCCAATTGAGGGCGCCCGAAAAAAAAATGCATTGCATCAACCTCTCTCTTTAATCTAACTTTTGATGTATGATGCGATTGAAAATATCAAAGCATTCTGAATTGATTTCGACATCCCAGAATAGACAGTAGGAAGTTCCATATGTTCAGCAAGTAAAGCATCGTAATGTGCGATTAACCCTTCAAGCTCCTTGTAGTTGCACTTGTTAGCGTGTCCCTCTTGTCGTGTCCTCTAAAAGCCAATTCTTGCATGTCCAAAAATGCAGTGGTGTTGATAAGCCACTTGAGAACATCCCTGTTTCTTCTTACTTTCTCGTTGTGTTGCGCAGTTTGACTACGCAGACCTTTGTCATGATCGATGCAGCTTTTTCACAGAAGCTTGAATCTGATGTGGGCATTTATATGCTCCCTGCTTTTGTTTTGCCGTTTAGCTGAACAATCAATATTCTTCAGGTCACTGTACCCCTCTTTCACCCAAGGCTCAAAATTTCAAAAAATCAGGCAAGGTCAGCAATACAGGCGGCTTGATGAAAGGCTCCCTGTTAACCAGCTATACTTTTGATACCAATTGATATTGAACGCCCTCACCTTTTCATCCTTCTTCATGAAACTAATCTCAGGCAGAGGTCGACCCTCGGTTTTAATTCACACCTTTTCAGTGTACCCCAGAGAATGAAAGGGGTTCTTGCTAGTAAAACCCATCCCCATAATACTCTGTGGAAGAACCCCAATACAACACATTAGGTTCATTCTCTGATCATGATCCTATGATTGGATGGACAACATGTCAGTTTATACTGCAAAAGCTTTAAAAAGGTTGGAGGACGTCATCCGGAAGTGGTCATAATTACCTTGTTGGTCGATGGAATGGGAAGTCAGCGTACCCAGAGGAGGAAAGAAGCTTGCTGTCCTCCGGCTACACAATGGTGCTACCCCAGAGAGGGCTGTTAAAGTTACTATAGACCTTATTGCAAAACAGTGTGTTTTAATCAAATATTTGGTGACATATTAATATATTTAGTATAGTTTTATCTAAAAATGCTAACTTTTTAGTGTTTCACTATTTGTATTTTATGAAATTTCACTCCTCTGAGGAGTCTCCACTGGTGTATGTTGCACCTACCCCATATTTTCCAGGAATATTATCATGTTACTGAATGTTTCCAGAGTATTTTCAGATTGCGTTATAAACAATTGCGGGGAAAAGTACAGAAAATGTAAAATGCACATAAAATAAACAGTGTAACGTTTGGATTCAGTCTTGTGTCAGGTGAACTGTTGTGTACTCAATTTTGGTCTAGTAATTTTCCCATAATCTCCAAACGGTTCCCTTTCAGTTGCTACCATGCTGATGCATTTGCTATTTCTTCTGTAAGAAACATTTCAATTTAATAATATCCACACAGGCCAATTCCCATGAGTGCGAAGGGTTAATAGACCAACAAGAAAGAGAGTTCCAAACCTCTGCGAATAACAGCTCATTTTCAGTTTTCCCTTCCCCACTCAGACCACCAGGCAGTCCTTCCTCCTTGAGAAACGTCCGTTTCCTAAGAAACTACTTAATTTTTACCTAGAAATTATTTAAAATTGAAAAAAAATGGCTGCGAGACATTTTTTGTATAACAAAATAAAATAATTAAAGAAATTCTAAAATAGTTTGACAACCCTGATTGTTAGCTTTTAAGTCACCTCAAACTCAACCATTAATATTTTCCAATGATGAGGATATGGATGTTTCATGTTAGGTTTTGGTATGCAAAATGTGTCAACTTTGAACACCTCTATCTCCAGAGTGTTTTGGCATTCAGGTCCAAAAAGTCACTTTCTGATCATTTCTGCGATTGGCAAATATGTATGGAAAGTTTTGTTCAAGTCTTAAGGTGTGTAGTCAAAATGTGATTGAAATAAAATGGAACGACCGTCTATGAACGTAATGTTTTTCTGGCTTATTGGCTTTGATACTGTTATTCAGGCTATGATGTGTGAATTATAAGTATCCCGAGTAATAAACTGCAGAGATAAAAAGGGAGATTTTCTTGATGTGGTCCCCTGCTTATAGATGGTGAAAATACAGTGATTATTTTATTTAACAACACCTAGAAATATTGATTCACATTCTATTAAGAATTTATTATTTGCTCGCCAACCTTGCTCGCCAAGTACAGTACTTCCCAATTAGAGTAGAGGAGATGTGTCAGGCATCTACATTTCACAGTCATATCAGTGCCCAGACAGCAAATAACACATTAGTCATTTATGCCTTTCATGCAGGGGGTTTGCCGTACCTCAAACCCTTTCTTCCACCTTTATTGACTTGTCAATGTCACTCTCAACCTTTTCTCTAATTACACATACAATTCACTGAATGTTCAAACTGTCTTCTTAATTACTATATAGTACACAATCAAACACATCCCCATGTGATTTATTTATTATTCACACAGAGTCAGTATATATTAACTTTCTATGTTTTTTACTCTATATATTCAATAGTTCCGTACATTTTTGAACTCTGAATGTTTTGTGCATGAAGTATCTCCATAGTTTGGATATGCAAAAAAACTTTGCATAATGACTTTGTTGGACGTTCAAATAAATGTGAATTAAATACCTCTATCTTCATCTTTAAAAAATTATTGGTTATGACAAAGGTCTTTTCAGTTATTATTCATTCCGCAGGGAAGTAGAAATCTACGTTGTGAATATACGTGTTATTGAATGTCACCTCAGCAGCAAAAAAATTAAATGGGGACAGTAAATACTTCTGATTTCAGTAAATCAGGATTATAATATTGAAAATGTTAGATTATTGCTAGGGTATTGCAGGGGTTAAGGTCTACAAGCCCTGGCTGTAGGCTTCCTCGGTGCTTCTGCTAACATCCATGTGTCATATCCAATTTATGGGAAGGTCTTTGGATGGCAGTACTAGAGTGATCTTATTATTTTGTATGACAGCTCATGGTTAATCGTATAAAAAAAACAGTCCATCTGACCCTGCCACCACCACCCCCATTTGGATTCCTGAAAATACATGGCAGGCATCAGAGGTCAGCTGTAGTACTGACAAGGCCGTAAGCAATCCAGCATCTGTCAATCTCGATATAGCATGTCCCAGCGGCACCAGCTGGTCAGTACACAGATCATTTATGTGCTGGAATTGAGTTGCATCCAAGTCACCTGTTCCCTGCTCCCCTTAATGTAATTGGATCAGATTTAATAATACCATTTTATGTATTTGTCATTACACTAACTCATATATTTTCTTGTATATGTATTGTATATCATATACTGTGTATTATTCTATCTTGAATATTGTTGTACCCATAAAGGACTTGTTTGTTCATTTTGTGATATTTTTTTAGGAAAGTATAGTGACGTAAAACAATAAAGATCTCTATACAATAACAGTTTTAAAGCTACTGGTTAACTTTGCCTGGAATATAATATGCTGAGTTGATCAATTATTAGTTTAACCACGTTGGCACGTTCGACTGACAACAATGTCCTAAGGCCTGCACAATTACCATGGAGCTCCATCTAGCCTCTGGCTTAAGTATGAATAGAAGGCAATTATAAAACCAGAACTTGTTGACCACCGACAGAATGAAACCTTTTTCTCCTCAATGATACTGGAAGGAGAAGAAATACAACAACAACAAAAAATTATAATTTGGGGGAAAATTGGCATTGCAGGAGGAAACTATGCTGCCTTTTCCCTGAAATTGTTATTGGAAGAAGATGAATACTTGTCTGAGTGTAAAACAATGTGGCTGATTTCCTCGGGTCAGGCTGTCAGTAATGTTTGATGTCTTATTTTAAGACGTCTTGTTTAGGATTGCTTTGAGAGGCTTGGGCTAATTAAATTGGCTTATGAGCAATGTGTGACTACTGTGGCTTTGTATGGTGGAGATGTGTTTGGGAATGAGCTTGCAAAACATGACTAAAGACCAATAACTAAATAATGATTCCAAACTTCACTAAGCCACACATAAGAGTAAGTAAATCGTCTACATGCCACTTTCTGCAGTTTTAAAGAGTTGTTTTTTGTTGATGATGTTAATAATCTAATTCTCACAAGTAAATTAAATGATCACTCTTTTGAAGAGACAACTTGAGCCCCTAGAGAAGGATTGCTCTAAAGGGCAAGCTAAGGATTAGTGTTAAAGAAAAAGATAAGAAAATGACAGGCCAATATGCATAAGCCGTAATTCTGTACTTATGGGGATAATCAAAACTATTAGAAATATGTCCTCATTATGACCAACACAAACCCAGACTTACAGGTCAATTTGAGTTTTGACAGTACTGAACATGAAACATAAGAGACGTGTCCAAGACCTAAGGGTTACCAGCCATCTACCTGACAGCTCTAAGGGTACAATTGATTTTAATTGGTCAAGTAGTCAAACCTTGTGATCCGGCTTTTTTTCCCACCACAGACATTTTATTTAAATCTCAAACTGCATGCTAATTATTGTAGGTGTCATACTAAGACTAGAAGTATGCAGACTGGCATAACCAAAGCATCTGATATAATCTGAGCATCACTGCATCCCAAATGGCAACCTATTCCCTACTGTGTATAGGGCTCTACTTTTGACCAGACCCCTAGCGGCCCTGATCTAAAGTAGTGCATTATAAAGGGAATAGGGTGTCATTTATGAGGAAATGCTCACAGTAGGGGCAAAGAAAAGGTCATCCTGACAGGAGGGGAAAAAATTATGACAGGAATGTCAGGAGGCATTTTTATTAAAATGCCAATATTTTGCTATATATGTCTAAACCGGTCATCAAGATTAGACCTTTACACTGTTTTGCCATTCTGTCAGTCTCTGGCATTTTCTAAGGGGGGAGTTATGGACGTGTATGTCATTTTGAGGCTGAGGAATTTTTACTGCTCTCAAGCTAGCCTTGCCTATTTCTTCATCCCTGGATAATATCCACTAAGCGTTTGTATATGTACAGTATGTCTATTTTGTTAAAGGGACATTTTTCAACTTCATATTCATCAGCACCACCCCAACGTCAACATATGTAAAAATTGCTTCCGATGACATCATTGTGTGCGTCGTGTGATTTTAACCAATTATGAGTAAGCATTGCCTACTAATTGCCTACTAATTGGGTGATGATGTCATTGGAAACACTTATCTTCCTCTATATGTTTTACTACAAAACATAGAAATGTGACATTTTCACATATGTTGCTGTTGGGGTGGTGCTGTAGATGATAAATATGTGTAATGAACATGATGGGAGACAGAGAGCTGGTTTCAAGTGCAGGGCGCAGCAGGTGTTTATTTGTAAAGGACCACAGGAGGAGGCAGGTAGCTGGGTCCAGGGGCAGGCAGAAGGTCATACACAGGGTGTCCAAAAAGGCAACAGTACAGGCAGGGAAAAGTCTAGTAACGTCATCCGGGAGATCAGGCAATAGGTTGATAAGAGGAAATCTGATAGGCTAAAGTACAGGCAGGAAATAGGCAAAAGGTGAGGCAGGCCAAAGCTTTAGTGAGGCAGTCCAAAACTATCTGGAAGCAGACGTTACAATAAGAAGCAGAAAAATGTTGACATTTCGCTTTAAGCCGGCATTGTCTCATTGACATCTTGGTCCTGTTGTTAAATATGGGACAAGATCATTGGCTCCTGTAGGAACTAGATATCAACAAATATGTATCTTTCTCAATCTCAATTCATCATATCTTCAGTCCAGTAGTTAACAGTTTTTTTTTCTTCATATTTCCTGCCACATATGAGCTCTGGGTGATCTCAGTATCTGGTATCTTTATTATTTGGACTCGAATATATATATATCAATGTCACATGATATTTAATCAAATGAAAACTGTCCTAAAGATGGACATAAAATAATTTCACAATTTTCTCTAGTGGCCAAATTCATATTTTTTTTATTGCCTTAAGCTAAATGCAATATTTACATATTGTGATTCTGTGTAAGAGAAGATACTTTGTATACTGAATATTGTTATTCATACATTGTATTCCCTTACAGGTGTCTGGTGAAATTGCTGGAATATGTGTCAAATCAATTTCTGACATCTGCTCAAATGCATCAGCTGCTAAGCCATCGCATTGGCACTGTTCATTAGAGTAGTGACACAAAACTCCATCAAGAACTGCTATCCTCCTAGCGCTGAGTTAGATTGGATTTTTAAATAAATGTCAGAATGGGTTTTATATTAACTTTAGACAGCCCAAATGTAGTTTTGGAATGGGGTGAGAACATAAAAAAAGCATTGGCATATTGTTGAAAATGATGATTTTCAGGTTGGTATTGTCACTATTTTCTTTATGTATACCATTACATATTAGGCGCTAAAACAGAAGAAATCAATTAAATATTTTCTTCTGTAGAAACGAGCACAAATCTCTACTATCATTCATCTCAGTGCTGTACTATTCCAGGGTCTAAAGATAAATGTAAATAATTGTAATAATGAATGTGTTAAATGAACAACTCCACTCAAAAACTACCATTTGGTATTTTCTTTGTTAGTCCACTGTCGATACAGTCCCACAATGTTTGAGAAGGGTGCAAATGCAGCTCACAATTAGAGGCGTTCCTTCATGTGGCCATTCCTGCATCTGCAGATACCCCATTTTTAAGCTAGTACTCCGGTACACAGGCAAGAGGTGGGGGCGCTCCAGTACAGTAGGTGGCAGTAATATCTTGAACACATAATATCTCGAAAACTTGACTGCTGACATGCAAAACACATCCACAACAGTGGACTAATGAAAAAAACACCAACATATAGTTTTGGGGTGGATTTTTCCTTCAACGTTGCATCACATTACATTATCGTAACCTGGACTGTGCTACTGCATCCTGCCCTCTCACAAAAAGGTCAGCCTAATCACAGAATTCTCAGTGGTGTCATTTCACATGTCAGTCACTGTGGCTAATGCCTATTCTGTCTTCCGACTGCGGAGGGGGAGTATTATACACATTATTGTTTGATGTTTCGCCTCGTCTGATCCAAATGCAATTACAGTTGCTGCATTCTTAATAATTACAATAAATTGAAGTACATTTGATGATTGGAAATTAGAAAATTATTCTTAAAATATCTTCATTCAAGTATTTTTGGAAAGATGATTGCATCAGCCGAATGTAAAGGTCACAATCTGAAGGTCCTTTCCACTTTGCACCAGAAGAAAACCAAACATCAACTATATTTAATTCATTAGCCTATTGATGATGATGGGAAGCTCTTTCTTGTATGACAACACATCCAGACCTGCCTGGCCTGAAGCAAATAGGTAATTGGGTTTAATATGAAAGTATAAGTAAGCCTTGTCCAAGCCATAATGGCCCATATTGCAGTAGCCTGTTTCTGTAGAGTGAGGCAGCTTGATGTGCAAGTACATCCCCAAGACAGGAAGCTGCTGTTTATTAATGTTAGCAGTGACGTATGTCAGTCAGATCCAACAGTTCCAACTATGGAAGAATTCCAACTATACAAGAAAGAAAAATAAAATAACATCGGAACAATTTCTAAGGATTTCTCTCCATTTAATCTTCACCTTATATGTTATTTTCTTCTCTGAAGTAGTCACCCATGCCCTCCTAAATTGGACACAGAGACCTCCTCCGCAGCCACCTGCTCACATCAGAAAAGTACTCATAAGTTTCTCCCTGTCCAAGTAGCCTTACTTTGACCAAGTCTCCAGGGAGCAGCTGAGCCCAGGAAGACGATTACTACTCCAAGTATCGAACCAACAGAGGTAGGAAATGTATCCAATTGTTATACTTGAGTAAAAGTAAAGATTCCTTGATAGAAAATTATGAAGTAAAAGTGAAAGTCACCCAGTAAAATACTACTTGAGTAAAAGTATCAAAGTATTTATTTTAAATACACTTAAGTATGAAGAGTAAATGTAAATGCTAAAATATACTTAAGAATCAAAATAATAATATTCCTTATTTTAAGCAAACCAGACGGAGCAATATCCTCTTTCTTAAAATTTACGGATAGCTATGGGCACACTCCAACACTCAGACATCATCCGGGAAAATGCATGGAGCAAAATGTACATTATTTTCTTCAGGAATGTACTTAAGTAAAAGTAATTAAATTTAAAAGTTGTCAAAATATAAATAGCACAGTAACGTACAGATATCCCCCAAAACTACTTAAGTAATACTTTGAAGTATTTTTTACTTCAGTACTTTACACCACTGCCAACCATCTAGCTGTTAATCAGAACTAAATCAAACCGGTTTCTTTGACTGGATCCCAAATGGCACTATCCCATTTATACTGTAAGTCGAGATTTAGGCAATAGGGATGCAGACTTTATCATGGTCTCGACACATCTCACTTTGGTCTGAAAGGGTTAATACTGAAGTGTTTTCAACTTCTTTTAAACCTGGTACATCAATCAAAGTAACATGATAAAAAAATCTGTTTAAACTAGAGATATCCATTTTTTGTATGGGCTCCGTCTCACTCCACCTCGTCAACCGATGTAACCCCTTCGGTGGAAAGTGGCAGAGCTACACCACTGTTTGTCAGACCAGGAGACATCCCAGTTTGGCGTACAAACTAACATGACCACTCCATAAAAAGGGAAGACTCCCACGAACATGATGGTGTTAGTTTTAGTATCCCAAGATTGTCCAAACTTTTGACTGGTACTGTATATATATATACAGTGGGGAGAACAAGTATTTGATACACTGCTGATTTTGCAGGTTTTCCTACTTACAAAGCATGTAGAGGTCTGTAATTTTTATCATAGGTACACTTCAACTGTGAGAGACGGAATCTAAAACAAAAATCCAGAAAATCACATTGTATGATTTTTAGTAATTAATTTGCATTTTATTGCATGACATAAGTATTTGATCACCTACCAACCAGTAAGAATTCCGGCTCTCACAGACCTGTTAGTTTTTCTTTAAGAAGCCCTCCTGTTCTCCACTCATTACCTGTATTAACTGCACCTGTTTGAACTCGTTACCTGTATAAAAGACACCTGTCCACACACTCAATCAAACAGACTCCAACCTCTCCACAATGGCCAAGACCAGAGAGCTGTGTAAGGACATCAGGGGTAAAATTGTAGACCTGCACAAGGCTGGGATGGGCTACAGGACAATAGGCAAGCAGCTTGGTGAGAAGGCAACAACTGTTGGCGCAATTATTAGAAAATGGAAGAAGTTGAAGATGACAGTCAATCACCCTCGGTCTGGGGCTCCATGCAAGATCTCACCTCGTGGGGCATCAATGATCATGAGGAAGGTGAGGGATCAGCCCAGAACTACACGGCAGGACCTGGTCAATGACCTGAAGAGAGCTGGGACCACAGTCTCAAAGAAAACCATTAGTAACACACTACGCCGTCATGGATTAAAATCCTGCAGCGCATGCAAGGTCCCCCTGCTCAAGCCAGCGCATGTCCAGGCCCGTCTGAAGTTTGCCAATGACCATCTGGATGATCCAGAGGAGGAATGGGAGAAGATCATGTGGTCTGATGAGACAAAAATAGAGCTTTTTGGTCTAAACTCCACTCGCCCTGTTTGGAGGAAGAAGAAGGATGAGTACAACCCCAAGAACACCATCCCAACCGTGAAGCATGGAGGTAGAAACATCATTCTCTGGGGATGCTTTTCTGCAAAGGGGACAGGACGACCTGTCTCTTATACACATCTAGATGTGTATAAGAGACAGACCTCCTTCCCTCAGTAAGAGGATTGAAGATGGGTCGTGACTGGGTCTTCCAGCATGACAACGACCCGAAACATACAGCCAGGGCAACTAAGGAGTGGCTCCGTAAGAAGCATCTCAAGGTCCTGGAGTGGCCTAGCTAGTCTCCAGACCTGAACCCAATAGAAAATCTTTGGAGGGAGCTGAAAGTCCATATTGCCCAGCGACAGCCCCGAAACCTAAAGGATCTGGAGAAGGTCTGTATGGAGGAGTGGGCCAAAAAACCCTGCTGCAGTGTGTGCAAACCTGGTCAAGAACTACAGGATACGTATGATCTCTGTAATTGCAAACCAAGGTTTCTGTACCAAATATGAAGTTCTGCTTTTCTGATGTATCAAATACTTATGTCATGCAATAAAATGCAAATTAATTACTTAAAAATCATACAATGTGATTTTCTGGATTTTTGTTTTACATTCCGTCTCTCACAGTTGAGGTGTACCTATGATAAAAATTACAGACCTCTACATGCTTTGTAAGTAGTAAAACCTGCAAAATCGGCAGTGTATCAAATACTTGTTCTCCCCACTGTATATATACTGTATACATATTTCCTAAGCTTTATTCTATCTCCTAGATACAGTGCATTTGAAAAGTATTCAGACCCCTTGACTTTTTCAACATTTTGTTATGTTAAAGCCTTATTCTAAAATGTATTAAATGAAAAAATGAAACATTTCCTCATCAATACCCCATAACGACAAAGCGAAAATAGTTTGTTTTACCTTATTACATAAGTATTCAGACCCTTTGCTATGAGACTCCTGTTTCCATTGATCATCCTGGAGATGTTTCTACAACTTGATTGGAGTGTACCTGTCGTAAATTAAATTGATTGGACATGATTTGTAAAGGAACAGACCTGTCTATATAAGGTCCCACAGTTGACAATGCATGTCAGAGGAATTGAGGACGAAGGAATTGTCCGTAGAGCACCGAGACAAGATTGTGTCGAGGAACAGATCTGGGGATGGGTACCAATTTCTGCACCATTGAAGGTCCCCAAGAATGCAGTGACCTCCATCATTCTTAAATGGAAGAAGTTTGGAACCTTCAAGACTTCCTAGAGCTGGCTGCCCGGCCACCCTGAGCTATCGGGGGAGAAGGGCCTTTGTCAAGGTTGTGACCATGAACCCGATGGTCACTCTGACAAAGCTCCCGAGTTCCTCTGTGGAGATGGGAAACCTTCCAGAAGGACAACCATCGCTGCAGCACTCCACCAATCAATACTTTATGGTAGATTGGCCAGATGGCAGCCTCTCCTCAGTAAAAGGCACATGACAGACCACTTGGAGTTTGCCAGAATGCACCTAAAGGACTCTCAGACCATGATAAATAACATTGTCTTGTCTGATGAAACCAATATTGAACTCTTTGGCCTGAATGCCAAATGTCACGTCTGAAGGAAACCTGGCACCATCCCTATGGTGAAGCATGGTGGTGGCAGTATCATGCTATGGGGATGTTTTTCAGTGGCAGGGACTGAGACACTAGTCCGGATCGAGGGAAAAATTAACGGAGCAAAGCACAGAGAGATCCTTGATGAAATCCTACTCCAGAGCGCTAAGGACCTCAGACTGGGGCGAAGGTTCACCTTCCAACAGGACAACAACACTAAGCACACAGCCAAGACAATGCAGGAGTGGCTTCGGGACAAGTCTCTGAATGTCCTTGAGTGACACAGTCAGAGCCTGGACTTGAATCCGAGCGGGCATCTCTGAAAATACCTGAACATACCTGTGCAGTGACTACTATGGGCTATAGTAGTCGCTACTACTACATTCAATACTTGTTAAAAAATATATACAGTGGGGAGATCAAGTATGTTTTATACACAGCCGATTTTGCAGGTTTTCCTACTTACAAAGCATGTAGAGGTCTGTAATTTTTATCATAGGTACACTTCAACTGTGAGAGACGGAATCTAAAAGCAAAATCCTGAAAATCACATTGTATGATTTTTAAGTAATTAATTTGCACTTTATTGCATGACATAAGTATTTGATAGATCAGAAAATAAGAACTTAATATGTGGTACAGAAACCTTTGTTTGCAATTACAGAGATCATACGTTTCCTGTAGTTCTTGACCAGATTTGCACACACTGCAGCAGGGATTTTGGCCCACTCCTCCATACAGACATTCTCCAGATCCTTCAGGTTTCGGGGCTGTCGCTGGGCAATACGGACTTTCAGCTCCCTCCAAAGATTTTCTATTGGGTTCAGGTCTGGAGACCGGCTAGTCCACTCCAGGACCTTGAGATGCTTCTTACGGAGCCACTCCTTAGTTGCCCTGGCTGTGTGTTTCGGGTCGTTGTCATACTGGAAGACCCAGCCACGAACCATCTTCAATGCTCTTACTGAGGGAAGGAGGTTGTTGGCCAAGATCTCGCGATACATGGCCCCATCCATCCTACCCTCAATACGGTGCAGTCGTCCTGTCCCCTTTGCAGAAAAGCATCCCCAAAGAATGATGTTTCCACCTCCATGCTTCACGGTTGGGATGGTGTTCTTGGGGTTGTACTCATCCTTCTTCTTCCTCCAAACASGGCGAGTGGAGTTTAGACCAAAAAGCTCTATTTTTGTCTCATCAGACCACATGACCTTCTCCCATTCCTCCTCTGGATCATCGAGATGGTCATTGGCAAACTTCAGACGGGCCTGGACATGCGCTGGCTTGAGCAGGGGGACCTTGTGTGCGCTGCAGGATTTTAATCCATGACGGCGTAGTGTGTTACTAATGGTTTTCTTTGAGACTGTGGTCCCAGCTCTCTTCAGGTCATTGACCAGGTCCTGCCGTGTAGTTCTGGGCTGATCCCTCACCTTCCTCATGATCATTGATGCCCCACGAGGTGAGATCTTGCATGGAGCCCCAGACCGAGGTTGATTGACCGTCATCTTGAACTTTTTCCATTTTCTAATAATTGCGCCAACAGTTGTTGCCTTCTCACCAAGCTGCTTGCCTATTGTCCTGTAGCCCATCCCAGCCTTGTGCAGGTCTACATTTTATCCCTGATGTCCTTACACAGCTCTCTGGTCTTGGCCATTGTGGAGAGGTTGGAGTCTGTTTGATTGAGTGTCTGGACAGGTGTCTTTTATACAGGTAAGACGTACCTCTACATGCTTTGTAAGTAGGAAAACCTGCAAAATCGGCAGTGTATCAAATACTTGTTCTCCCCACTGTATATATATACCTAAATGGGTCACTGCTCTTAACAATGAAGGCATTTACCACTTTCATCGTACTATAACTTATCAGTAAACGAAAGTAAACCCACTAACAACAACATGCTGGGAAAACATGCTTACTATGTTATTATGAAGGAAATAACCACTATAACAAACCTATTTTGAGGCATTTACACACAGATATACACAGGTCACATCATGTAGCTGTGGATAATGTTTTTCCCTGTTCATATACCTTTATAAAGACCAATTAGTGGCAAGAGACCAATTAGTGGCTGGAGACCTGTTCGGTATGGACAGGATGCATGTGATCTTTCATGCTTTGTAGCACTAGCAGTTAATTAGGATAACTGGTAAGAGAAGTCTAGCTGAGAAAGTTAGACTTAGAGTCTGCGAGCAGGGAATGGGCTCCTATAACCTTTTGGGAATGGCGACAAGATTGCCAGGAGTCACCATAGAAAACGATTTCCCACAGGGCAAAATAGCTGTGGGCATGTAGAGCTACTGGCAAGACGTTTGTGAAACGGAGTAATACTATTAAGGTGGGAAAGTCCCTTTGGCCTCCTGACAGAGTCTCACAATGTTTGCCTCTCTGGCCGCTAGGCAGATTAAACTATTCACATTTACCGTCCGTATCCCTTCATCCTCCCGTGAGATTGATAGTTAATTTCTGATTAGGAACTGGTGCAGTGGTAAAATGGAGTGCCCTGCAATTACACAGATTTGTTGGCGACATTGTAGGAGAGATAAAATGGTTATTCCATTAAACTTTAAATTTTTTGAATAGTACACAACGCAGAACAGAATATCCAGGTTAAGGGTCAGCGGCCCAAGCCCGCGAAAATGAATATTCCAAGTTCAGACAGAAGGGGAACTTTATTTTGGGTTTCTGTTTTCAATTGTTGCAATACTTGTATGGCCTGTTGATGTTAAGTAGGCAGCCACAGAAGCTGGATGATATTAACATCTTCGGTTTTTATTTCATTGAATGTATTTTATTTCATCTGGGTGCTTACGTCACCTACTAGCACCTTGGTACTACCCGTAGCTCCCATTGTCCTGAGTCTGAGAAAACTCTGAGAGAGAAAGAACAACTTGTCAGATGGTTCTTCTGTGGTAAATATAAAGACCGCTACAGTTTGGTGCCGTGACCCGGAACAACAGATCAGCTGAAGCTGATCGCCGGGGGACCCCTACACAGAACTGGATTGACATCACATGTTTAGAACGTTTGAGGGCAAGGTGAACTTTGTACAATATGTTGCGTACACCTCAGTTGTATGAGATTACAGAACAGGAGAGAGAAGACGTATCAGCTGTTGGTGATAACAATGTAGGTACATGTTACTCCGGTTGGTGTTACTATGAGAGGTCCAAAAGGTATTACCACTGGGGTGGGGCGGGGGCTCAGTTGGCCGGTATGGTGGAAAATAGTGTTAGAGCCAGTCATGTCAGATACCCAGCAATCAATACTAGAGGGCCATGTGTTAGCAGTAGCCAACCAGAGCATGATAACAGTGAAGAGTCCCTGAAGCCCATAGGGGGTGAAAATGAAAACCGAATCCAATTGCAAGCCCAAGCAGAGTTAGACAAACAACTGGGCAGTGAAATAGGAAATCAAGTTGCCGCTAGTCTGCTCCAAGTACTCCCCAACCCATAGCACTCCCCAACCCATAGCACAAATACCTGATTGGTCAAAGGTCAACCTAATTCTGAAGTCAGACGTGAGAGAAACACCCCACTTCAGGGGTGATAGCACAGACCGGTGCACAGTGACTGAATGGCAAGAAATGATGCAAGCTAACCTGAAAAAGAAGGGATGCAGTACATCAGAACAGGGGTAAGACATAGTCAGAATTGGGCTCCGTAGAAACCCCCTCGTTAACATAAGCAGAGACAGCACTTTGGAGAGGCAATCTCATCCACAAATTATTCCACAAATATTCCATTAGGATACTTCTTTGAAACCTAACAAGACCATCAGAGAGCTGCTTGGATTATTAGGTTAGACTGAACAAAGCAATTGACCTTGCCAACGAGTGCTTGCAAATACAGGGAAAAAGAGTGGATGATCCAGGTCATGAGGTGACAATGATGTTTGTTAAGCACTGCCCGACCCAGCCTATACTCCACTCTTAGGTGCAAGCCTATTGACAATTGGGCCATTGGATATTTACAGGCAATGATTGACAGCCATCACAGAGACAAACAGTCAGTCAGACACAGGGCGCAATGTACTTCCAAGGTAGACGACCCGATGACCCCCAACTCTTGGTATATGACTCAACAACAAGCAGTCGGTCATGATAATTCAGCCACACCCACTAACAGTGATCAGGCTTCATTGAACAAAGTGATTTCTCTCTTGGAAAAGCTTCTGTCAACCCAGGAACAGAATCAAAGAGAACTTCGGCCAGAACGCCACAAACTAATACAGCCTCTGGGCCCTGTAGAATTTATAAGTTCTCAGACCATTCAACTCCGTGACACTGTTTAAGGAGGGTTTATGCTTGAAGTGTCACATGACAGGCCACAAAGGCTTTGAATGTCCAGCAAGAAAACAAGTTGTAGGGGCAGCCAATGAGGCTCCCCCTGGGCCCACTTTAAACTAACATGCTCATGCCAAGAGGGGGTCAGTGTGGGCGAACATGTCACAGCCCCACAGAACACAATGGATATAAGGACTGGAAACACCATGAAAACCGAGGCGATTTATCTGAAAATAGAGAGTAATGACAGTATTTTCTATGTTCAAGTAATAGTGCAAGAAATTGTAGAACTTCAAGCTCTGATAGATAGTGGGTCTATGACATGCACGTTAAGTGAGTTAGCTGAAGACACACTTCTGAGATGTAATGTGATAAAACCAGAGTCAAGAAAGCCAACTCAAGTAGTTATTGTAGGCTGTGGGGGCAACCAGGCACAGCCTAAGTATGAATATGAATTGAACATTGATCTTTTAGATTGCAAGATGACAGTGTCTGTTTTAGTTGTACCTGGACAGACAAACGACATGATAGTTGGATCGAACACCATAAAACACATAATGCAACAGGTTAAGAAAACAAGGTGGTATTGGGACAGCCTCTCCAAACCTGCCAAAGAAGATTCACCTGGACTTATACTTAGTATGCTAGCCAATGTGAACCGCTGGCACGCTGACAATATACCAGACAAATTGGGAACTGTAATGCTCAAGCAGAGTGTGACTCTCATGCTTTCAACATGAACATTTGGTCTGGGGAAAACTGAAAGAAAATGTGCCGCTATCAGTTGGTAGTACTGTAGTCGTAGAGGCCATTAGAGCGCAATCTGCACCAAGAAATGTCCTAGTAGGATGCACTGTATGTCCTTTGAGGAATGACAAGTGGGTCCCCAGGAAAGTGATCAACATGTTGAACCACTCTATTGTTCTCCGCCGTAACACCAAGTTGGCTGATGTGCACCCATGCCTAGCCCTAGAAGACCTAGATCTCTATGCCAGCCATGCTGAGAACCCCAGTAAGGTCCTGTCTGCTCTTCAGAATGTCACCCAAGCTGGGGAAGAATGTTCAGTGAGTTGGAAAAGGGCAAAGAAAGAGTATCTACAAGAGTTGGGCTTAACAGAAGTTGACATAGCGTCCTGTTAAGTGTCTGACACGTTGAAAGGAAAACTAGTGGACCGTATTGCTCAGTATGAAGGCATTTTCTCCAGGGACCAACTTGACTGGGCAGAAGTGAAGAACATCATCCACCGTATCCGACTCAAAGATGAAAAGCCTGGAGGGTCTCTCCATCCGACTATCAGAAACTGAAGCAGGCATTGGAGGAGATGGAGGAGCGGGGCATCATCTGAAAGTCCAGTAGTGAGTCGGCCTCCCCCTCGTCCTGATTTGGAAGCCGTCAAGAGAGTTGAGAATTTGCACCTTGAAGAACACAACCTGAAGCAAGCGCAAACAAAATGTTACCTCTTAGGCCATATCATCACAGCAGAGGGTATTGCAACTGACCTAGGAAAAGTATCTGCAATCAACGACATCACAGCAGCTGACCTGATGAAAAATAACTGGAAACACCTTCACCTACCAAGGTCAGATCATTTCTTGGTATGGCAAACTATTATTCCCACTTCATTGTGAGTTTCTCAGGTTTAGCCAAACCACTATTTCGTCTGACTGTAGGACAGAAAAGTAAGCGGAAAGGAGAAAGAGAAAAACCACATGGTGGAGCCCTAAAACATTTGAAACCTGAACTTCTGAATGTGAGGAGGCGCTGGAGAAGCTAAGTTGCAGTCTCTCAAACAGCCGTGCTGGCTCACCCAGACTTTAGCAGACCGTTTCTTCTATCAACAGATGCATCAATGGATGGCTTAGGTACAGTACTTAGCCAGACACTTGAGGGTGAGAGTAGGCCCAGACCAGTAGCCTTTGCATGCAAGACTATGTCGAGGTCCCAGTCCCATTACCCAGCACACAGATTAGAGTTATTTGCTCTTAAATGGGCTGTGTGTGATAAATTCACCCATTGGCTGAAGGGGAATAGTCACAGTCCAAACAGATAACAATCCCCTGACATATATAATGACGAAACCAAAGCTAGGCGCTTGTGAGCAACAGTGGGTCTCTAAACTGGCCCGGGCCCCAGAATGTCTCAGCAGACATGTTTAGTCAACAGCCATTCATTGGAGCTAGGAGGCAAGTGAGTTTCCAAAGTATGGAGCAGTGCATGTGACTTCAGAGTCCATCCAGGAATCATTCAAACTGACAGTCAACATCCAAGGTGGTGAGATCCTGGCTCAAGTCTCTTCTGAAGGAGTGAAAGCAGTTTTGGAATCCTGTCTGGAGTGGGATGTGAGTGTGCCAGTGCGCAGCTTCCAATTAGCATCCTTCAGCATTAAAGGGGAGCGGCTACTCTTCCAGACTTTTCTTCTGATGTGATACGGAGAAAACAGAAGGTGGATCAGGTGCTAGCCCGAGTGGCATACTTTGTTGAGAGGAGGAGGAGACCATCGCGGAGAGAGAGAGCTCATGAGACTGCCCAAGTGCTGAGAATGCTGAAGCATTGGGATAAACTCGAAATCAAGGACGAGATCCTCTACCGAAGATCTACAGAGTTGGCAAGAAGAGGCACCAGCTGGGTGCCAGACTCCCTTAAAGCCATCGTTCTAGAGGGAACCCATGATGAAGCCGGCCAGCAAGGCCAGACCAGAACCCTCCATCTGGTGCGTCAAAGGTTCTTCTGGACTGGAAGGAACAGGGAAGTGAAGAAGTATGTCTCCTATTGTAAGAGCTGTGTTGTTGGCAAGACAATGGAGCCAGAGGCTAGGGCACCGTTGGAATCTATACAGACCAGCACAGCGTTGGAACTGACATGCATAGACTTCTGGTCAGCAAAAGGAAGAGATGGAGAGAGAGTTGATGTTCTCGTCGTCAAAGACCATTTTACGAAGTTGGCACATGTGTTTCCTTGCCCGAACCAGACAGCAAACGTGGTTGCCCAGAAGTTATGGAACCAGTTCTTCTGTGTCTATGGTTTTCCCCAGCGGACACACTCAGACAAAGGAGCAAACTTTGAGAGTCAATTAATCGCAGAATTGCTACAATTGAAACGACAGGATTTGCACCGTTCTACCTGATGTTCGGGCCGAGTTCCACGGCTGCCGGTGGACATCGTGTTTGGAAGCACCTTGGAAAATGAAGACGCGTTGACTCATGGCGACTTGTTCCAAAGTGCATGCGAGAGGCTGTCAGGATCGCCCAGGCCAACACCTCTGAAGCTCATACAAAGCAAGCTAGGCAGTATAACAAGAGAGTGAAAAGTACTGCACTGGAGATTGGAGACGAGCTCTCTTGGCAAACCGAAAGGAAAGAGTAAAGGGAAAACTTGCCGACTTGTGGGATTCAACGGTCTATGTGATCACATGGAAAGACCCGTCTGTGCACATCTACAGATTTGAAATCCTACTACCAAAAAGAGTAAGGTAGTTCATCGAAACTTCGTACTGCCAGGTGGAACAGGCAGACGAGATATCCATAGTCATTTCTACTGCTTCAGAGGAGGAAATTAATGTAGACAGCGGTGATGAAAGACCGATATTTGATATGGATGAGGATTCAGAGGATCGAAGGACTGCTGCCTGGATTCTCAAGGGCCAGAACCCTGAGGGGCCCACGGAAGCTGAAACCCAAAAAGCTAAGGGACTGGAAGATGGAGTAAACATGAGAGAAGCTAATCCTCGAAGCCCACTGGATTACATGATCTCTGGAGAAGCAGCTAGCTCAAGTACAGGAAGCTCCTCAAGGATGCCTAGTGATGATTCAAGTGATCCTTCGAAGATGACACAAGTAGAAAAGTGACGTCAGTGAGCAGTCTAGA